>NW_019247561.1:80008-130201 GCF_002742605.1 Olea europaea var. sylvestris | reverse complement strand
AATATTGGGAAAACACTTCAATTTCTTGAGATTTTAGAGTTGACGGACAACGTAAGGTAACCGTAATTTCAGTCTCTCATATTGTCTTCAACCAACCTTCCTTGCAACATTGGAGGAGTCGAATGAAAGAGTAATAACATTTACTACTTGGTCGTAAATATGAATTGATGTCGTGATTCAAAATATATTAAGATTTGGAGTTTCATCTTCAAAATGTCAACTTTATTAAGAGAAAATGATCTTTATATCTTTTATTAATTATTTTCATTTTTAATTAATGGAATATCACCCTTAACAAAGTTTGAGGTCAACAATAATAATCCATTACTCGTATTGTTGGATTTATCATAACATTTTTTGACCGTTAGGAGAAAAGTAAGGTCCACGCGTGAGAGAAGAAATCAAATATGACGGCTGAAATAGTGAAATAACGGTCAAAAAATCAATTTTTGGATGAAAAATCGCTCCCAAACAGGCCCACAATAACATCAATAAATTAATAACCTCTATTATATAATATTATATTATGGCTTTAACTTGGGCTAATGACTAAACTAACAGTTTCGGTAAATAATAAAATACTTTTTTCTGAAAACTCTTTCATAACTCAAGTCTCGTTCATATTATAAAATAATAATTTTCAAAATTACAATTGACTATGATATTTTGTTAAAATATGATTATTGTGACTTAATTTTTTCTTGAAATTTAAATCTAAGTGGATCTCATCTCCAATTTTTCTTATTACATCTAGAAGTTTTGGGTTGACTTCTTGAATTGCAATAAAATTCTTGAAGTGCGCATAAAAGGCTCCAGAATTATCGTATCATCCTCAACTTCGTTATCAACAGAATTTTTAGTGATGTAAACAATTATTTCTTATAAACTTGAAGCCTCTGAACTCGCATCATTTTTACTAGGATAATCCGATAGGTAATTGATCTCCATTCTATCATGGTAATCTAAATATTTGATTATTGTTTCATGTTTATGATTGTCTTTACTTGAACATTTATTGTCCAATTGAGACTGCAAGATCGATTGCACACAAAGTATTTATTTTTTCTAGATTAGTTTGCGCTGGTTCATAGCTCTTTAGTATCAATAGATCCACTTTCTCAAAACGACGAAATAACTTAGCCTACATTTGAGCTCCATTTTTCATAAAAATCATTTTCAACCACACATTCTCCCATAAAATAAATTTACACGTAAACCCAAATATTTTTCCTATTTTTTAACTACACAATATTCAAATAATCAATATTTCAAAACCCATTTTTCCTCAAAAAAATAATAATAATAATAATAATAATAATAAAATAATGGGGCTCAAGTAGGGCCTTAATATCATGTCTAACTTGAACTTCTCAAACCAACCTTGAGAAAAGCTGAATTATAGAGTCTCTTCATGGTTTAATATTTTCAGTCTCTTCTGCTTTTTTCAAGATTAGCTTTCTTGTTATATTCGCATGATCTTGGTATTGAAGAAACCACTGATAAACAGCCTACTCCACATCAGGAAATTTTGATATTTTGTGCCATTTAGCATGACCACCTTTTTTCTAAGTCAACCAAAAAAAAAAAAAAAAAGAAGTTACTCTAATAATCACTTGAGTGTATTTGATATTGTACCTTGACTAACTTTCAAATGATATTTTTAATTTAATACATTTATATAATTCACATTCAATTGATTAGATAGATAAAATAAAACGATATTTTAGTTGATTAATGTATGTTCGTTGAAATGTAAATGCATTCTATAAATTGATAAACTATATAATTATCGATTAATTAATACCTCTTTTAATAAAATTTATATAATTTCAAGACTATTAATTTATAGAGGTTGCACTGTATAACTGTAAATTTGGTATGCATTCATGTAATAAAGGTTCGTTGCTGTGGAGTCTATTTCAAAATATCAACAAGAAGAGGCGCTGGATTTGGATTGTGTTTATTTTGAAATAAACCAAGTCAACCGTCTCTTTGGAAAATTTATAAATGATTTATACAAAGGAATAATACTAAGTTCTATGAAATATGTGGATGATAAATGAGTAATTGTTATGAATGTGCAGAGACGGAGGGAGAGGTGGGGTGTAGCCTAGCCCCAGCCCAATAGGTAATTGACTTGTAAAAAATGGAAAATTCAACCCAAATTAATGGTGAAATAAAGAAGAATAAAAATTTAGCCCAGTCCATAAATTAATTTTTAGCACAGTTAACTACATTCCCAACCCAAACCCAATGTTCAATTATTTAAATTTAAATAGTTCATTTATAATCAAACTAATTTATTATATTAGAAATAATTTTTATTGATTAAAGTAACGATAAATAACTTATTGTAGCATGTCACATGTTTGACTAAGCTTAAAAGTAATTAATTTTTTCTATCGTATTTTTTCATATATTGCTTATTTATACTTGTGAGTTAAAAAATTTATTTATTTCGACCACGAAATGGAAATATGCTTTATATTTACTTTTATCATTTAAAAATATATTTGTTAGAATTTTGTCATAAATGTTTAAAAATATATCTTGATCCATTTTGTCATTAGCGTGAAGAGTGTAACCTTTTAAACTAAATCTCGAGTAGTAAAGAGCATTTATGAAAAAAATTTAATTTTCAGCCCACCCTAACATATCTTCCTGACTCTGCCCTTGCGAATGTGTGTATGTATATATATATACACACACACGACTTAATCATTCATCTAAAAATCCCGAGTACCTTTCAAAAAGTTGCAATTAGCGAGACGATGCCATATGGTGAGATCATTAAGATGAAGCACCATTATAATAAATTTCTTGTTCTTATCAAAACTGAGGGAAAATTACTTATTCAAACACGAGTCTTTTCCAAAACATCACATATATATGTGCAAAGTGTTGAGGGATAAATCACGTTGAATAAAGATAAAATATAAATCAATATATAAGGGCTTGACCTATTTCTCTTAATAAGGTTGACATTTTAATATGGAACCCCAAGTTTTAATAAAGTACTAGAGTTCATTAAATTTCAACGAGCAACTCGATTCGCTTGAAACTAAGAATTGAGCACACATATTTCAGGATTGATCCGCTCAAACAAGCTACCATCTTATTGGGTATATTAAAGGATAAAACCCATGTCAAATAAAGATGAAAATATATGTCAATATATAGGGGTTTGAGCTACTTTTCTTACAAATGTTGAACGTTTATGATAGAACCTCATGTTTTAATACAAAGTATATATAATCAGAACATGTTATTCAAGATTATCTTCTCAAAAAACACGCACTCAACATATATAAGTCTCACACAATATCATAATATAACCCTTTATATATATATAAAAGGTAGAAATATATCAATTCTTTTCTTATAAATAAAATAACAAGCATACATAAATGTATACATAAATATGCATGTATATATTATAATTCCTGTCTATTTATATAAATATTCAATAATTCACCTGAGAATTATCTCCTTCCTGGAACAAAGCATCTTATAACAAATTCAGTTGGCCAAGTCAGTGTAAACTTGTAAGCCCTAATTCCAGTAATCTTCTTTCTCTTTGCAACTGCAGCCATGGCTGTCTCCCTAGCCCCTTCTAAAAACCTCTTTATCTTCTTCTTCAACCTGTTGCTTTCACTAAGCTGATAACTGCTGAGAAATGCCCTTCTTGCTTGCAAATATTCTCGATCCCGACCTCGAAAAATTCGATAATTATCTGATCCCATGGATAGTGAAAGGACAGAAGGATGAATTTTTTGGGTGCCATTTTTCTTTCTCCAAAAGGCCATTGAATATAATGATTAGCTTTGCATGCAAATGAATAGGTTTTATATATATGGAAGAAATATATATTTCTTATAAGTTGGTTGATCTGTGATGGAAATTTTTTGTGTTCAAGTAAGGTTGGTAGCTTTGGTTACACCCATGGTGTGGATTCCATCAAGTAAATAGCTTATTGGACACTACTCACTTCGGTTGGTAGTTTGGTATATTTATTTCCACTTCTTGTAAATTTTAATCTTCGTATCTACTTAACCATCCAATCTATGGATAAATTTTCTCAAACTTTAATTGACTAAAGCTTTAATTTATTTCAATTGGGTCATTAATCTAGTTTAAGTCATATTTCATCACCCTTTTGCATTTGGTTACCTATTATTCTCAAATTGACAAGTTAATAGTTATATCATAACTAATCTACCACGTAAATGCTACATGACATCCTAAAAATAAGGGTTAATAAAAATATTATTAGATATGAAGGTTAAACGGTGTTTCATTTTTTGATGTCACGTAGTGGTAATTGGCAAAAATTACGAGGAAGATCATTGCGATGTGTTGTCAATTAGGTGGCTCATCAATTTTGAAGATGACACGTAAGGAAGTGGCGAAATTTGAAATTAAATTAGAGTTCAGTGACCAACTTGAAATTTAATTGAATTTTTGTGATTCAACTGAGACAAGTCAAAGTTTAATAAGTCGATGGTAACATTATTCTCAATGTACCGAATAGTGTAATAAAGTAGAATCTTTATAAAGATTAATTGCTTCATTACCTTTATAATTTTTTGACAGAAAAATTATACCAATTAATTTCATTTTTTCGACAATTCTCAATGTAACATTATTCTCAATGTACTGAATAGCGTAACAAAGTAGAATCTTCATAAATGATTAAATGTGTCATTACCTTTATAATTTTGGGACAGGAAAATTATACAAATAGGCCCTGTTTGATTGCACAATTTTTTCATAGAAGTGGGAAATTAAATTTCATTTTTAATCTTTTTGTATGTTTGATTGGCCAAATTTTCTTGGCAACCACCATTTTCACCTTTTTGAGGAATTGGTTTTCTCATGGATTTCGTGGTTTTTTTTTTTTTTTTTTTTGGTAGTTGAAACAAATTCGACTCCTAATTGTAACAAATTATATCATTTTAATTAACAATTTTCATGAAAAATAAAATCAAACGAATACCAAAAGATCCAAAATTGTAATAGTTTCTAGATGAAAAATTATATTAATCAAACACATTTAATCGACAATTTTCAGTAAAACAAGTTCTAGGCAATTCAATTTCTTGAAATTCGTTTTATTTTTATCCAAATTTTATTCTTGCAACCAAACAGACCCTTACTTCAATATTCTTAACTATCAAAATTAAAGAATTTAAAATGGTACCCTTCACTCTATTTCGACAAATCAATTCTAGAATCAAGTATTATATATGTTATTTGGGTTCAACCCTCTTTCGTTGTTTTTCAAGTCTGCCTTTTATTTCGCCAAAATAATAAAAAAGTTTGTTTGCCCTATTAATAAAAAATAATAATACTTGTACATAATGAAATTATATAATAGTTTATATACAAATGATGTGTCAAAATTTGTTCGAAGAAGTTCTGACTCAATCTATTTCACCACATCTTGTGTTTGTAAATCATTATATACATAAATCACAATCGAAAATAATATTGACTATGTGAAGGAGTGGACACAAATCAAAATGCAAAAATTTGAAAAGTAGAAAACATTTCTTTCAAGAAAAGAGAAAAATTAAACTAAAAAGATGTAAAATATATTAATGGTGGAGGTCTTTTTGCCAAGAAATGAAGCAAAGAGGGAAAAAAAAAAAGTAAAACTAACATTGCTTCAAGTTTCCCCAATCTGGTGCATTTTCCATTGTACATAATATAAACCCATAAAAGAAAAGGAAAATTTGTTCAAGCTGAAAAAGAGAAATCGTCTCGCTGACTAATTTTAGATAGAATAATTTTAATTTTATTGATAATTGAAAAATGTCCTAACGTACAACTTGCTTCTTCACAACAATTTTAACTTTCGTCGTGCCTCTTCTATATTTGGCCAAGTTTTAAAAATTTACCAATACATAAAAAGGTAAATGTTAATAATATTTTTTAACTTATACATAAGAAAAAGTAAAATATTCAAATGTTTGAAACATTAGTTGACTAAAGTAACTTTAAGTTGCTTTTAAACTTAAAAGCTATTCAACATTATGGGTTTAAAATTTAAAATTTCATAGAAGAATATTTTACTAAAATTAAATTTGAAGTTCTCCAACGTTGTAAGAGTAAAATTAGTTTTGTGCTTGTTTGGTAGGGATTTTGATAATTTATTTTTTACTGTTAGAGATAAAATGAGTCCTACTTGTGAGAAAAGAATTCAAAAATAACAGATGAAATAATAAATAACGATAAAAAAATTGATTTTAATTGACTTAAAATCTAAATCAAACAAGCTTTTTAACTGTTTTTAATTATAGTATTGATTGTTGCACGATGTCATTACAATTTCTGAGGGTGAAAAATGTCACAATTCAATTTTATCTTTTTATTTTTAATTCCCCAAAAAAGTCATAACTTGTAAAAATTTATCAACCAACATTCTAAAATGTCATTTTCTTTTTATTTTAAAGAAAATTTTGAAAATAAAAATAATAAAATGAAGGTTGTGAATAATGTTTTTAGATTAAAGGTTAAAATAAGTATTTTTAATTATTATTAAGACTTTGATGTTTGTAAATTAGCATATCACATAGTAATTATGTCAAAAAAATCATTGCGATATAGTTCTCAATAAAGCAATTTTCAATAATTTGGGAGACAACGGAGATAGAATAATAAAAATTTAAAACTACATGAAGTTAGTAATCTAAAAAAAATTAAATTAAAATTGAATAATGGAAAACTAAATTACTGTTCATTTTTGTTTTGTTTCGAAATGCACTTATTTCGAAGAAAAAGTAAGAGTATTATTAGTGGTGGCAATGGGGTGGGTTCGGGGCCCGCCCTGCTTGGCCAGAACACTTTGATGGGATAGGGACGGGACAACTTTTTGCATAGTTTGTTGCCCTGTTTAATTAATTATTTTTTTAATTTTTTATATTTTGAAAGTTTCAAATTATGTTATTATTAGAAAATAAAATACAAATTTAAAATAAATTTTTAACGGATAAATTGTTTAGAAAAAAATTATTTTTAATTTTATTTTTTTCTTCATGGGGCGAGGCAGCCTTGCCCCGCCAACCCGTTTGGGGCGGGATTTTTTTGCCCCATTCAGAGCGAGCCCCACCGGGATGGGGTGAGGTAAATTGTCATCCCTAAGTATTATAGCCTTTTCTGATTACAATTTTTTTGAGTTGTAGTTCCAAAAAAAAAAAATAAAAATAAATAAAATAAATAAAATTGGGAAATGAACAGACATGTTGTAGGTACTAGTGTAAATTAATTATTCCAGTGGTCACTGAAATTAGATCCATATCTTTGAATGGTTTCTAAAATTTAAAATGTCGAGTTTTGGTCACTAAACTTAGGTCCATGTCTTCGATTGTTCATTAAAATTTAAAATATCGAGTTTTGGTCATTGAATTTTGAAAAATGTTGTACGTTACTCACTAACATAAATTTTATATTTTGAAAAATGTCTAGTTTACAACGAGTAATGTACAATATTTTTTAAAAAATAAAATAAAGTATAAATTTAAAAATAAAAATAGAAACAATATTCTACCCATACTTATAGTTTGGGAGCAAAGGGAGCAGTTTTCCTTATAATTAATGGGATTAAATTATTAAATAAAAATTAAAACCGAATATTCATTCATTTCCCTCTTTTTCTTTATTTTTTTTCCCTAAAGAATATAAATTTTGGGCGAACCCCTGTTTCACCATCCCCACCCTAAATTATTCCATTTATTTGTCCCTGAAATCAGGTAATCCTTCTTCATTGTTCATCCGCAATCATCCTTCTCAGTGATTTTGAACTCTGTTACTTGATGGGCTTCCAGGAATTTTCTACAATTATCTGCATTTAATAGCTGATTATTGGATCTCTGAGTAACCCATTCAGTTTAATATTTAGTAATTGGGTGTATTGTACAATTCTCAATTTTTAGTGGCATTTTGAACGGCAATAGATTGTATCAGATCTGGCTGGGTTGATTTAGGGATATCTTGAAGTGGGTTCTATTGATTTATGCTGTGTGTTGCTTCACATACTTCAAAGTGAAACCAATTGAGCCTTTAGATTGATCCAAGTGTGTATTTGACTATATCAAGTCATAAGTTTTTGGAAATTAAAGTTTGAAATTCCATTGCAGAGTGTTTGGATTGGTCTAGATGGGGAAACCATTACTTTATGAGATATGGGAAAAGCCAGCTACAAGTTGTATAATAGGATTATGTAGTGCAATATGGTTCTATATACAGAAGAAGAACATTGGGTATTCAAATGTGGGCTTGAGTTATGATACTGCAGTGGAAGGTCACCACTGGAGGATAATAACATCGGCTTTATCACATATTAGTGTTCTTCATCTTGTTTTCAATATGAGTGCTCTTTGGAGCCTCGGGATCATTGAGCAGTTAGGCCATATGGGTCTTGGTTTGGAGTATTATCTTCATTATTCACTGGTATTGGTTGTTTTATCGGGAATGCTAGTTCTCGGGTTGTACCATGTTTTGATCCAAAAGTTCAAGATAGACTACTTTAGGAGAGTGACCGCAGTTGGGTATTCATGTGTTGTTTTTGGGTGGATGACAATTTTGTCAGTGAAACAGCCCTCGTCTAAATTGGATCTTTTTGGATTTCTGTCACTTCCCATCAGTTTTGCCCCATTTGAATCCCTCATTTTTACCTCTATAATTGTTCCCCAAGCGAGTTTCCTTGGTCATTTGTCAGGAATCATTTGTGGATATTCTATCGCCTGGGGTTTGATCCATGGAATGAACAATTATTGGGCGGTATCTATGCTGGGGTGGATCATGCTTGTACTTATTTTTAGCTTGAAAAAGTCTGGTACATATGATTTCAGCTTTCTCGAGATCGAATCGGTGACAGATCCTTCCATGCCGTCTGTGCGTTTCATATCTTCGGGGAATGATAGAACCTTGCAGATGAGCACATTGCCAGAAGTCAGTACAGATACTGTCTAGCTTTCGAGAGAAATATTGCTCTTTATTTTGCATTTATACTTAAATTCTTCGGATTTATCTGGTCATTTAGCTATTGCTATGATAAGGTGACTCTTCTGGGAGGCTGCTTTTACTGCTTTTCAGATTAGCATGAATGTCAAGTATCTTATGAAACTATAAGGAGGAGTCACTGGTAACCTTCATTTTTCACTCCTCTTTAAGATGTGTTTAGAAGCTTCTCCAATTTGTTGAATCTTGGTCCTAAACTTAGCAGCCATTGTGCTCGTGTACCAATTTTTTACAATCTTAATTTCCTCAATTATGAACAGTTGGATATAGGATGAGGGAAATTCATTTGCTATTGATCTTTTCTTTTCAGACATGAGGAATTTGTCACACGTCAAATAATTCCTTCATGAATTTTTTTATGCAAATGGATAACTTAAGAGAAATAAAGCAATAAGTCAAAATATTCTTTGTAAAGTTGAGCTTTCATTATCAAACTACATGTGATTAGAGGAATCTGATAATCGTTTTTCCATTTTTCTAATTCTTTAACTGTTTTTTATTTTCTTCTCAAGCTAAATAACAAAAGACTGTTAAACACTTTTTATTTTTATGATTACAATTACCTAGAGGCATTTAGAGCCCCATTGTTGAAACAGTGTTATAATCATAAACTAGCCTCATTCCACATGTTTGTGGTCTGCTTGTCCACTTCATTCAATTTGTCACGTAGTTACCAAAGGATCATCCAACAAAATTGAATGATGTGCCCTCAAATCTAGCTACTATCATTATTATTGTTATTTGATTGCAGATACTCTTTACTGAGTGGTTATAAAATATTTCAGTAGTATTTTTAATGATTTTTTCTAAGCCACTTATAGGTTCCTACGGGACAAATTTAGAACAGAGTATGATAAACAAAATTTGATTGAATACTGGGAAAGATTACAGAAAAAAGGAATGATAACAGATGCATATGAAAGGCTTGTAACTATCAACTAACTGCCCTCTCACTGTCTATCAATTTGCCCGCCTCTCCCCTTCTTCCCACGTCTATTTATAACGTTTCTCTATCTGATTTAGTTTTCCCACTTGCCTTTAAAACAGGAATTACTTACCCTTCAGCTGCTTCTCTATTCTTCTTGATCCTTGTAAAATAAGTGGACAGTATCGGAGGCCTAACAATACCCCCAATTTCCAAAGACACCTTGTCCTCAAGGTGGAAGTCGGGAAAGTGTTCTAAAATGGAGTTTACTGATTCCCAAGAAGCCTCAGACACCGGTAGGTTCTTCCAAAGAATTAATACTTCCTTTCCTAGAGGTGCTTGACGTATTTCCAAGACTTGTTTGGGTTCTACCACCTACTCGAGGTTGGCCCTGAGATGGGGAGAAACAGTTGATTGGCTAACCTTATGTCCCAGGGTCTTTTTCAGCTGTGAATTGTGAAAAATAGGGTTTATTGTGGCGGAAGTGGGTAGCTTCAAACGATATGCCACCGGACCTATACGTTTCATAACTTCAGACAAACCAGAATACTAAGGCCTGAGGTTCTCATTTGGCCTGTTTGCCAAGGAGTGAAGGCGATAAAGTCCGAGCATAACATAGAACAAATCCCCTTCGGCCAATTGGAGTCACGTCGGTGTCGGTCAACTGCTAACTTTATTTTTTCTTGCTAGTGGAAAAATTTACTACACTTGATTAAGGCAATATTGTTGCTGCATTATAGGTCTTTCTTATGCCAAAATATCTATAAACATGATGGGGATGTCTCAGGGAGCTCCCATTTATCTCTTCATGTATTAGAGGCTGTTACGGTTCACCTATTCTAGAAGGATCAAGAAGAACGGAGAATCAGCTGGAGAGTAACTAATTTATGTTTTAAAGGCAAGTGGGTAAACTAAATCAGTTAGGGAAATGTCATAAATAGACGTGGGAAGAAAGGGAGAGGCAAGCAAATTAATAGAGAGTGAGAGGGCAATTAGTTGATAGTCACAAGCCTTTAATAAGAATCTGTTATCATTCCTTTTGTATGAGATCCATCCCGTTGTCCGCCTTCTTTTGTGCCATCTTTTGTGCCATCAGGAGAACCGCTTAGATACCAATTTGATAGGTTCCTACTGGATAAATTTAGAATAGAATATATGAATAAACAAACTTTGATTCAATACTGGGAAAGATTACAGAAAAAAGGAATGATAACAGATGCCTTCTTTCATCTTAGGTTAAGGTGTTTAATACTTTATTGGCTAATATATCGTTTCTATAAACTTGGTGCCAATCCTCTATTATCATCTAACTGCCCTCTCACTCTCTATCAATTTGCCTGCCTCTCCCCTTCTTCTCACGTCTATTTATGACATTTCCCTAACTGATTTAGTTTTCCCACTTGCCTTTAAAACAGAAATTAGTTATTCTCCAGCTGCTTCCCCATTCTTCTTGATCCTTCTAGAATAGGTGAACCGTAACAGCCTCTAATACATGAAGAGATAAATGGGAGCTCCCTGAGACATCCCCATCATGTTTATAGATATTTTGGCATAAGAAAGACCTATAATGCAGCAACAATATTGCCTTAATCAAGTGTAGTAAATTTTTCCACTAGGAAAATGAAAAAGGTTGTCGTATTAGACATGTACCGAGGAAGGAGTACTTTGCCTAGGTGCAGACTAGCTAGTCGGCCGTGAGCAAAATGAATCTATACAACATTTTTGATTGCTTGAGCCTGAGGGAGTGGGCTGTTTCTGTGCCATATTTGGATTTAGTTTCAATAAATATGTGCATTTGATCACGTGTTTATCAACAGGAACAGTGTATCCTTCTCCCCCTTCTCTCCTCTTTCTTGCTGTTCAGCATTGGGGATATTGAGTTTGTAAATCTTGTTTGATAGCTAAACTTTATAGAGTGGTTGTTTCTGCTGCATAATGTTCTCTCTCTCTCTCTCTCTCTCTCTCTGTGAATGCGTTTATTTTTTGGATATAAGTTTGGATTAAGGTCCTGATTTTGAGGCGGAGGTGGGAAAGGACAACTATGGACCTGCTTCGGATCATGTATTGGGCATTCATTTGTAATTTAAGTTCCATTCAAGTGATTTTGATGTTGGTTTTCAGTTAAATTTATATTTTTTTTCATGATTTATTTCTATTGGGGGCTGAAATAGTAAAGAAACGACCTTTGGACTAAGCGGAGTAAGGTGGCTTTTATTAATTCGACGAACAATGAAACATTTGTAAGGTTCCCCATAACCTTACCGAGTAAAATGATGTTCCTGAAGATTATTAGCACCCCTTCGTTGCAATCTACGACAAGTTACTTGAATCCATTCTTAGTTACACGTACACTGTACAATGTTCGCTTTACCCTAATTAAAGGCCGGTGTTAGCCCTCGAAATGTACATTATACGGCAGCTAATGAATAGCAGTTTCTAGGCTAATTTGGCCATCAATTGAACCAATTTGAGACCCAATATCTCTTGATTACAATTCAACCATATAACAGCCTTTGATCAGCCTTTTGTAGCTTTGATTTCTGATCTCAAAACTGGCTCTGGAGTCATTTATAATAGGGTGTCTGGCTGGTGTGTTTGTACATCTTATTATGGCATTGTTCTTCAGTCTCGAGCATTTGCTCTCTCGAATAAGGAAAACCGGGAGCTCCAGCTGACATGCCCTTGAATCTATCGATGTGTACTATAGTAGTACACATTACATGTTTAGTAAGGAAGACTAGATAAATTAGTAGGAAAAAAATTCAAACACAGTTCGTTATATTGTCAAGTCTTTTGATTGCCATTCTCCAACCCTTATTGTCCAACGTGAGAACAAATAGCTAATGCATTCCACTTATTGAACATGGTTCTATGGTCAATCTGTAACCCCTGGATGAAATCAAATATGCAATATTTACATACAAAAGTATTCGGTTACCTGGGGAAAATCAATTCTTCAAATAGTCGAAGCTAAGCTCAAAGCTGAACGAAAGAGAAACAATGGAGGCAAATCTAGCTTTCCCACTACTATAACTCTTCTGGATGTACAAGTAAATTAGCTCTCAATCTCAAGGGGTTGCAAACAACTTTATAGTAAATATCTCTCCAACGTACCCCCAACTACACACAGAGTTGAAAGCATAGAAGAAAAAAGTTGCACTACATGCTTCCTCTCTTTGAAACAAAGAGAAAAGAAGGGAAACATCAAAAGGAAAACATGTACAGAATTCATTAGAGGATGCAATTCCATTGTCATTTGTACTGATCTTGTACAATAAACATAGACACGGTGAGTGTGTGAATAACTAATGTTGAAATCGCAAGACTCATGCTAAAAACAGGAGATATATTGCTGCTCTCGGATGGGCAGTTCATTCCAATTTATACCACAATAAATATACATGAAGCAAGTACAACTTGCAATCCGGAAGCTCAAGGTTCAATATGCACTTCGAAGAACTGCAAAGTAATGTATTAATCTCTTCTAATGGGAATCAAATGTGATATATGTGGCGACAAGGACCTGCAGGTGACAAACTAATTAATCCCTTCTCATAGTATGAAAGAAAATGCACAAAGGGGCTCAAAAACATTAAATCCCAGTAAAAGTAATTGACCAGATTTGAACACTATACAAGTGAAAAAATTAAAATAAATAAATAACTTACACCAAGAGGCGTACACCCTTTCCAGTGGCGGAACCAGGACTGAGGTCTAGTGGGAGCCTAATTTAGCCCCAGTTTGACAACCATTCTTTTAAAACTCCTTTATTCCCAAACTCATTTTAAATCATACATTCTCACAATAAAATATTTTTCACGTAAACCTAAAAGTTTTTCTTACTTTTTAATCACACATTTTTCACAAATTTACTATTTAAAAACTCATTTTACATTAAAAAAAGAAAAAGAAAAAAAGGCTGTCAAATAGGGGCTTAACTAACAATATTTCTTTTTTAGAAACATAAAATATAATATATAAAAAAAAAAAAGTTCAAAATTATAAAAATATAAAAATTCACACAAAAAATAATTTCTCAAATTTCCGTGGGGCCCCCCTTCCCTTCATTGACCCTTTCTATAATGCATGTTTCCATCTCTTCTTGGGGATGAGGGAGGGGCAGTTGGCTCTCTTGATTTCTACGGGAGTTGCAACGTACAAGAGGAAGGAAGTTTAAAGTAATATTAGCCTCATGTATAGCATATGCATAAACACAGATAGTAATAGGGGTTCTTAGGTCAAGATACAGGAAATTTTCAATTGCGTGGGAGCTGCAAGTCCATAATTTTTCTACTGTATAATAATTTATGTAAAAAGAGGTTCTATTATGACTTGTCCAACTGTAAAGTATGTGATAAGATTTTTATTATTACAACAAGATGTGGTTGCTAAGTTTGAAGGATTCAGACTGAAGTTTTTGAAGCCTGGGGAACTTTTTAGCCAAGGTCATTGGGAACAAATACAGGGATAACATAGCCAAAAATTCAAAACAACTCTAAAGGATAGCACAAGAAAAAATCTCAAAATGCAAGAAAGGAAGAAAAGGAAATATTATCTGCTTCAGATTGATTTGTAAAATTGAAGAGATAGTGCTCTTCGTGACATTACATTTTATTTCAAAACATTCCGGGAGAAATAATGAATGAAAAACAAACCATCAGGTAATAAGCAAAGTTGATATTAACAGAACAGAACCAAATTTAGATCTTCCGAGATACATATTCAAGTTTAAAGTATTTGAGATTAATATTACCGACAAACTGGGAAAGATAATCTTGTACCAGTTGAAAGTCAAAGTAAGCTCGTCTAAAATGAAAACAGCACATCAATTTACCACAACTATTTGAGAGGGTACTAAAACTTCCTCAAATTGCAGCTTTTGATAATTTAGGCACTAGATGGGTGCGCATGTATACTATAATGGATAACGTATTAAATGAATATATATTAACTAGTGGACAAGACATCAATTTAAGATAAACTGAGAGAAGCTCAACTACTGTTGTTGAGAAACATCTTGTGTAGAACTAAGGAAGCTCCCTCCTACAAGAGTTTTGTGATTCACATAATACGAGTTAGGGGGCACAGAGAGAGAGAGGCAGGCGTATGACAATTAACTAGGCATGATGGGTTTTATAAGATCTGATATTATGGTATCTTACATTTCAAGCATCTGATCCCAAATTTATTTAAAATAAGGTTTAGTTTGTTGTTGTTGGTCACTATCAGTTCATCACCAACTACTAGCAATGATGTCCTACTTAAAGAAGAAAAATGCAGTAATTACTTCAAGCTGGAAGCAAATTCACTAGTAACTTAATACACCTAGGAGCCTGAAAGCTAAAATAATGTTACTTTTTCGTCGGGAATTTAATTGTTTTAAAAAAGCAATACCTATAACTTGCTGACATCTGCAATACTTTTGTTATCAACATCCCCATTGACATATGCTGCATGGGAGTTGGAATCACTTTCTTGACCACCTGGCTTAATAAGATGGGAGAAGCCCTGACCAAGTGATTTCCAAAATCTTGTTGGAAGTGATGACTGCAAATTCTCTGTGCTCTTCTCAGAATGCAGTTCAACTTGCCTTGCTGAAGCAGTATTGAGCTCAGAAAATCTAACGGCTCCTAAGATTTGTTCTGGAAGCTCTGATTCGGTTTGGCCCTCAAGAAGAAAAGCTAAGTCAACAGTAAGCATTGTTATGTAACCAAATGCAAGATGAACAATTGCATTTGCAACCACTGAAGATCCAATATCTATATCAACTTCGATAAAGTTTTCTCCTAAACAATACTTGCAAGTAACTGCTCGGCCGATAATGCAGATAGCCTGCTCTCCAACTGCTTTTCTCACAATCCAAGGGCCTTTGACAATGTTGGCTATCAATTTTAATCTTGAATTCCTGAATCCGTCATCCCCTTTTAGGAATTGATCCATCAAAGAGCCCTCAGGTATTGGCTCCATACCCACAAAATAAGCAACAGCACTATAGTTTTCCTTGCTTGGGACTTGCAAATTGAAAGCCCAAATGAAAGGCTTTTTACAATCCTTAGAAATTTCATCATCGAGAGCTCTCCTAACACGACTTTTTGTACTATTTAAGAGCTCTGAAATCTTGGTTGGTCCTTTAATCCAGTCAAAACCAAGAGGCTTAAGAAGATAATCACCACCAGGAATCTTAGCCTTTGTCTTTAAGTATTCTGGCCCTCTAACCTTGAAAACATCTCCGGGAGGAGAAGCCCAACCATTTGGACAGTGACCTGGCTCAAGCAGCGGTACAGAACCTTCTGATTTCACTTTTTCTATCCACCCATGCTCCTGGTTATCTTCAAGAATTGCCATATGAAAGTATCTTTCTTGAAATGATCTTGAAGCTGTAAAAGGCCGGAAAAGGAACTAAAAAATCAAGTGGTGCAGATATATGAAAAAAGTGAACTTGGGAAACACTTTATACAGTAATCTAAGACCAATCCTAGTGATTGAAAACTTTATTATTGATGCCAGTTTGATGAGGTAGAAACTGAAGGAACCTTCAGCCTAATTCGTGAAGATCACAAAGTAAAGAAAGAACAAAGATGGTGGAAGGGGAAATGTTATTCTGCCTCAGTGAAACAACTCCAAAAACAAGAATCATTAAATGAAAATTATAAAGCATCTAATACAATAACATATTTCATCTTATTTATAGTTTAATTCGCATAAACGGAAAGTAAAAAGCTACATCATTTAGTCCAAGCCATAAGTCGTTTATCTGTTCTTTTCCTCTACAGACCTCTATCTATGGAATGTTATTCTAGTAATTCATATTTTTCTTACTGACAAGAAAAAAGTATGAATTACATAAAACCCCTTTGAATTGAATCCTATGAAAGACACTAATACTTGTCCCCCACGATCTGCATAAACTTAATTGAACTACCTTGACCACAGGTCAGCAATTTAAAATGTGAATGACATTTACATCTCATCAAAGAGACCAAAAATTACCTTCAAAGAACTCACAGAGTTATTTTCTACTAAGCATTCTTTTTTGTTTACATTGTTGGAGTTAAATATGAATCACCATACTTACAAGTGTACCAAGTGCATAAAAATAACAGGGTTTTATTCATGGATATCCATTCTGATACTTCAGCTTTCATTTTCTCATCACGTTATGAAATACATAACTTCTCTTTATTAATAATTATAATTATTCATGAGTGGCCCTCTTTCAATATCTATAAAATTTATCAAAAAGCTTAAAATAATACAATAAAAAGTAATTACTCGCCCTGAAGCATCCAAAATATAGCAATTGGCATAATTTTCACTCTAATACAAAGATCATTGAGAAGAAATCTAGACCCTTACACTTTCTATCCCAAATAGAATAAAATTCGGTCTCAAAACATGAATTTTGCGTAGTAATGAAATCAATATGCAACAAATCATTTATAGATCTAAAGATTATCACTTCCGATCAAATTTTCTATTTTAACAAAAAGAAATTGTGACTAATTTTCCGAAATGGGTCAACGGGAAAAAAAATGAAATTATCTTCCAAAAGCTTTCTCTTGTGAAAATTAGTTCCCAATACATGATAAGGTACAATTGTACAAGCATTTGCGAACGTTGAAAGCAATTTACAATCAACACGAAGAAAAAATTACTGCGCAATGTAACCTATAGCCAGTGCTACGAAAAATTATATCCTCTAAAAAACAGAACAAAATCATAAATATAAAGACCAGTATAAGATACAAGCAGACGTTTAATATTAATACGAAACAGGGAATTCAAGACCAACCGTAATCAGCAGGAAAAACAGAGAATGAGAATTTTTTAGAGGATAAGGAATTTGATTACAGTAATAATAATGAAAAGAAGCTGGTGGAAAGATTTAAATACTTTTGTGTGAGATTATGATTGCATTACTGCTGCTTTACTGGACACACAAGCAAAGCACCAATTAAACATCGTACAGTTGCAAACCCATAAATCGCTTGTTCTATGGACGACGCGTTTATGAATTTTCTACCCTTTGATTGATCAATACGGCTGCTACTGCACGAATCGCATACTTATGTTCTGTAGACGATACCCCTACAAAGCAACCCTAACACTAGAAAAAGCAGCACAAGCATGTTTGGGAGTTTTTTACAATTATTTTAAATTATAAATAAATATATATGAATCGGTAATAAGTGAATAGTATTTGTGAATTTTATAAAATTTATGAATGATAAGTGATTTGATTGATTATAAATAATTTATAAACATTAGCTAAACGGGGACTTCCCAAAGAGCCCTCAAGAGTTGATCAAAAAATCAATCAAAATTTAAGACAATATGTTTAGTACGTAATATAAAACATGATGAAAACTATAAATAGAATTTTATTGATTTTATTTAACATTTAATCAATTTATAGTCTACACGTAGTCGATATATTTAGAGTATGATTGCATTACTATCGTTAACACGAAATCCATAACTCTACACATCACACTTTCGAAAATTGATGTCCTAATGTGCTCTTGTATTTGATGTGTAGTGAATGAAGATGTTCATGCAACATACTCTTAGTGTATTTTCGGTCACGTAATTTTTGTGGTTGCGGATCAGACAAATATCTAGAAACTAGATATGACTAGTGTTTATGTCTCAATATTTTGGATGGATAGATCACTCATGCGCATGAAACACAAAAAGAAATTAGAATTAAACTACTTGTACAATCTTTGTGTACACTAAGTCAATCTATGGCATTTGATTGTTTCAAGTGTTGTTAAAATCAATACAGAAAAAACTGTAATATCAAAACAATATCAAACTTCATGTAACTGGAGTAAAATTGAAGAAATTATCATATCATTTCCTTTTGGGGAAAAATAAGAAGAAATCTTTTGACATCAAAATTTGATGGACATGTGGCCAATAGAATCCCGACAAACTCGCCCTTGTGTAAGCATCACATGAACATGGAAACACCATGTTAGGGTGCAAAGGACACCAATTGAGAAAAAAATCCGATGATCGTTTATACTCTGACATTCAAATCGACAATAAAAAGAGATACAATGGGTATACGAGAGAATGAGGGAATTTGGCTAAGACTAAAATGACCTACCTTTTGTGAAATGGAATTATATATTGTTGCAAAAAATAATGGCAATGGAGAAGAAAATTATAAAAGTATATCAATGTAGGTTTGAACACGAAATTAATCTCGCTGTCCTCAAACGTTATTTGCCTCATTTCCAATGCTTTTTAAGGATTTTCGGCAAATAGTTTGTAGGATTAAACAAACATTGACAAGAAGAACACCAAAAAGCAAATGTGTTTCTTCACAATGAACAAGTGAAAAATAGAAGGATTATATGATAAATTTTCTCATTATTGGAAGTGTATTTGGGAATAAATTTTAATGGAACTCAATATTATTTTTCTTGCACTTGGATCACCTATTCATAGGCCTTGATAAGTTCCTATGAAATGGTGTAAGAAACTGGTGAAAAGTCACCAAATTTGAATAAAAAACGGTAACGTTTAGTTTTTTATAACCATGTGACCGCATGGGCTATAGCCATGTAGTCGCATGGTTATAGTCTCGCTTGGGAGGACCTCATGTGACTGCATAGGCTTAATCCTTGCGGTCGCATGGTTAAGCCCCCTTTTTCTTCTTTTTTTCTTTTGATTTTGAACAACAAATAAATTTCCAATAATTCCCCACTTGTTCAAAATCTATTTTAATCATATAATCAAATATCAACACTTATGTATAAGAGTTAGATATCTTTATATTTGAATCTATTCGTAGTGTAAATCTTATAAAGTATTATTAGAATTCCAGGTGGCTAATGTACCTTGAATCAGTTATTCTTTGTGACAATACCGATTAAATCACACACACAAGTGTTAAGCTTTTCACTAGTTCTTCTAACTCGCTTAGTGCTAATATGGTCTTGTACTAATCTTATTTCATTGAACTTTTAAAAAGAGAAAACTCCAACTCTCTAATAAAGCGGCACCACCTCGAAGTTTATATAGGTGAAGTTCTTTCAGTATCTTTTTACTTTTACAGATACTTGTACTTCGTACTGAACTTCATTAAGAGTTTATTTTAACTCATACCTCTAACAGTAACAACCAACACTATTTTTCAAAGATAGTATTAAATATATTAAATACTGATGAATCCATCCACTTATCGAATGACTTGTTGTTACCTCTTGAACCTATGTGTATACTAGTTTAGTATATTTTGGTGAGGTTGCTGTTACTGGAGGATCTATTTGAGGAGTTTTAATCTCATTTTACTTGATGTTGATCTCACTAACTCTTTTGTGAGAGGTTTCATAGACTTAACAAATGTAAGAGAAATTACTCCATGTTTGATTAATTTCCTTACATATTCGTGTCTTAGACTCATGTGTCTAGACTTTCCATTATATACTTAGTTATATGCTCGAGCTAAAGTGACTTGACTATCACACAAGATAGGTATAGAAGAAATATCCTTTATATCTAAAGGTATTTCATATAATAAATCTCTTAGCCACTCAGTTTCTTTTCCGGTTTCGGCCAATACTACAAACTCCGATTCCATAATCGAATGAGTAATACAAGTTTGTTTCTTAGACTTCCAAGAAACTGCACCACCTCTAAGAGTGAATATCCAACCTGAAGTAGATTTATTCTCTCCCGCACTCGATATCCAACTTGTATCGGTGTATCCTTCCAAGATTTTAGGAAATTTCATATATTGTAGCCCAAATTTTTTTATATTCTTTAGGTAACCAAGAACCCTACCGATAGCCTTCCAATGTTCTAAACTTGGATTGCTAGTAAACCAACTTAGTTTACTTACAACAAATGCTATATCAGGTCTTGTATATTGTGATGTGTACATAAGACTTCCAATTGCACTTGCGTATTCTATTTGTGCAATTGCTCTACCTCCATTTTTTATTAATTTAATATTTGGATCTACAGGAGTGTTAGCCTCCTTAACATTCAAATGTTTGAATTTGTTTATCACATTATCAACATAGTGTGATTAGCTTAATGTAAAACCCCTACTATCCCTTTTAACTTTGATACCAAGGATAGTATCAACTTCTCCAAGATCCTTCATTTTGAAAGTAGAGGATAGAAACAATTTTGTTTCTTTGATCCCGTCTATATTATTGCTAATGATTAGCATATCATCAACATATAGACATAATAACGTGAATATATTTTCATTCACTTTCTTGTAGAGGCATTTATCTACCGAATTGTTATTAAATCCATTTGACATTATTTTAGAGTCAAATTTCTCATGCCACTTTTTGGGAGCTTGCTTTAGTTCATATAAGGATTTAATTAATTTGCACACTTTATGTTCATCTCCCGATAGAACGAACCCTTCTAGTTGTTCCATATAAACCTCTTCTTCGAGATCTCCATTTAGGAACGTCGTCTTGACTTCCATTTGATGAACATGTAGATCATAAATGGATGCTAACGCAAATAAGATCCTGATCGAGGTTATCCTGGCTACGGGTGCATACGTATCAAAGTAATCAATTCCTTCTCTTTGACGATATCATTTAGCCACTAATATAGCCTTGTAGGTATTAAGTGATCCATCGGGATTGTATTTCTTCCTAAACACCCACTTGCAACCAATAGTCTTAGATCCTGCTAGCAAGTCAACTATTTCCTAAGTGTTATTTGAAATAATAGAATCCATTTCGTTGTTTATGGCTTCTTTCCAGAACATGCAATCTCTAGATTGCACCGCTTCCTTATAAGTCCTAGAATCACTTTCCACTCGAAGAACAAATGAAATTGTTTTTACAACATCATTCCTATCTCCTTCTACTCAGTAAAAGGAAATAATTTGGGGATCTATTTCATCTGATCCTAAGTTATTTTCTTTTCTAGTTCTTTTACTTTTTCGAGGTTGAATTTCAACATTCTTTATGGATGTCTCTTCTAGTGAGCTTCTAAAGATTGAAATATCGTTATCATTATTTTCAGATTTTCTAGCTACAATTACATTCTCGAAGAATTCCACATCTCTTGATTCTATTATAATATCCGTTTCTAGATTTAATAATCTATAGGCTTTGCTGTTGAGAGCATATCCCACAGAAGCACATTTAATACCTCTAGTACCTAACTTGGTTCTCTTAGGATCCATATTCTTACAATATGCAAGGTACCTCCACACTTCAAAATAACTGATAACTGGTTTTCTATTTTTCCAAATTTTATATGGAGAAATTTTATTCTTTTTTTAGGAATCCTATTTGTTAAATGACAAGTACTAAGTAAGGCTTCACCCCATAGGTTAAGGAGTAATTCAAAATTTAACAACATTGCATTTATCATTTCTAAAAGAGTTATATTCTTTCTTTCTGCTAATCCATTTTTGTTCCGGTGTTCTAAGTGCAGAAAATTGATGTATTATTCCATTTTATTCACAAAATATGTTAAATTCATTAGAAAAATATTCCCCACGTCTATCACTTCTTAAAGTCTTTAATTTTTTTCCTAATTGATTTTCAACTTCAATCTTATGAGTCTTAAAGGCACTAAAGGCTTCATCCTTATGTTTTAATAAGTACACATAGGTATATCTAGAACAATCATCAATAAAAGTAATAAAATATCTATTATCGCCTCTAGTTAACGTTCCATTCAATTCACATATGTCGGAATGAATAAGTTCAAGTAGTCTTGTTATTCTTACTACGCTATGAAATGGCTTATTAATCATTTTTTATTTAACAAATGTTTCACATTTTTCCAAATTGTCAATTTCACATTGTATTAAGCCACATTTAATTATTATTTTCATAGTATTAACTCCTATATGTGCTAATCTACCATGTCATAAATTAAATGAATCAGTAACATACGCAAAAGATTTAACTTTATTTGAGTTATCCTCAATAGTACATAGTTTGACCATTCCTTTAGTGGAATAGTCATTTCCAACAAAGTGCCCATTATGGGTTAATACAAGCTTTTTAGATTCAAAAACAGATTTAATTCCAGGTTTTTCCAAGAGTACATCACTTGCTAAATTTCTATTCATTTCCGGTACATGCAAGACATTTGTCAAAGTGATAATTCTTTCCCGAAGAGAAAATGAGTTTCACATTTCCTTTGTCAATCACTTTTGATATTCCTTCATTTCCCATTTGTATCTCTTGATTGTCTTCAATATCATGATAGGTTTTGAAGAGAGACTTATCCTAACATACATGAATTATAGCGCATGTATCGTACCACCAGCTCGGAACTTTGCCTTGGATTGCACTGACTTCGCTCACCGTGGCGATAATCTCATCAACGGAGTTCACTTGTCATTCCTTCTTTTGTTGTTTCCTATGTCTACAATTCTTGGTATAGTGTCCCGATTTTTCATAAACATAGCAAGGTCCTTTGGCTTTGTTTTTGAACTTTCCTCGATCCTTTCTAGGACCTAGAAATTTTTTTTTTTTTTTTTTAAAATTTGTTGGAGTTGTCCACATTGTCCACGTCATTAGCCTTTGAAGGGCCTTCATAAGAATTTTCAATTTTATCTCTTGCCCCTTGATTCTTCCTCAATACGAAGATATTTTTGTATATCTTCCAAAGAAAAGTCTTCAAAATTGTGAAGAATCTTCTTCCTATATCATTTCCAAGAACCAGGAAGTTTAGCAATAATTGCTCCCACTTGAAAAGTTTCGAGAAGTTCGATTTTTACAGCTTTTAGTTTATTTACAATTATTTGTAACTTATGTACTTGACATTGTATTTGCTTTCTAATGCGTACCAGATTTTTTTTGCTGGTGTAGTGTTGGTATAGAGATCATAGAGGCGATCGGATAATGCATTTAGGATATGGCCACGGCATATCAATTCATCCTCTTCCCGTTTCTTTGTTTCTACGTGAATTTCTTCGGTATCCTTGTCAGTGCATCGGGAATGGACTCCAATTTTGGATCAAGCACATAGAAGATCTTCAAGACCGTTAATAGAAATTTAAGTTTGTCTTGTCATCTTGTGAAATTTGCACCATTGAATCTGTCCAAGCATACCAGGTCTTGATTCATCATTTTGATAGTAGCAAGTGTAAATTCCGTCTACATTGCAATAATAGTAACAACTAATGTTTGAGATTGTTGCAAAAAATAATGGCAATGGAGAAGAAAATTATAAAAGTATATCAATGTAGGCTTGAACACGAAATTAATATCGCTGTTCTCAAACATTATTTGCCTCATTTTCAATGCTTTTTAAGGATTTCCGACAAATAATTTGTAGGATTAAACAAGCCTTGATAAGAAGAACACCAAAAAACAAAGGCGTTTTTTCACAATGAACAAGTGAAAAATGAAAGGATTATGTGATAAATTTTCTCAATATTGGAAGTGTATTTGAGGATAAATTTTAATGGAACTCAATATTATTTTTCTTGCACTTGGATCACCTATTTATTTATAGGCCTTGGCAAGTTCCCACGAAATAGTGCAAGAAATAAGTGAAAAGTCACCAAATTTAAATAAAAAACGATCAAACAGTTAGTTTTTTGTAACCATGCGACCACATGGGCTATAGCCATGCGGTCGCATGGTTATAGCCTCCCTGGCCCTCCCATAATGGGAGGGCCTCATGCGACTGCATGGGCTTAATCCACGCAGTCACATGGTTAAGCCCCCTTCTTTTTTCCCCCTTTTAATTTTGAACAACAAATAAATTTCCAACATATATAGAGAGAAATGGAAATGGACCAAGTGAATTTAGTGAAACGAGCTCAAGTTCAAGGTCAAGACGAGGTTGCTTAATTTAACAGGTCCAATCTAATTGAATAATCGATATCCAGTCGTGTGGAACCCCCTCCATCACGTGTATGTCGCGTAATTTATAGATATAATAATAGTCTATCAATTCTAGGTCATATATTCATATGCGAGGCGAATTTGAGATAAGTTCTTGGTAGACGATGTCTTAAAAATTGCCTTAGAAATATGAACTCCAATAAGTGAGAGTTGCCTCGAAAATATGTATTGCTTCCAAATAGTTGAGGACTTACGAATTGTCTTAATAATACAAGTCGCTCCAATAAATGAGAACTTACAAACTGCTTTGAAAATATTTGTGTGAGCCTGAATAGGCGAGGACTTACAAATTATCTTAAAAGATAGATATAACATATAATTTATCAAAATTTTGACGGTGTTTCTCTATAATATCATCTAAGCCAGCCTAAAATAAAATACAATATCTCCACACTACATACACAAAATAATTTGGCGCCCATTTGACCCCTCAAATACTCATGAGTCACGATCACAACTTGAAAATAGCAAATCAAACTTTTCTAAGAAATAATATGCAAAGAGCCTATCGTGTATCATAGTCTACAATAGGCATCGATAATTAAATAATAATGTAAATAATGTGGCGTGCGTACTAGCAACAATAATACAATGCATATTGAACAGTAATAATACAAAACTACTAGGATACTAGATTACTAGTATCACAAAATCCAATGAAAGAAGATGTTTTTTTTTTTTTTTTTTTTTTAAAGACTTACCATGCAACTTTACAAAGTAGATTTGGCATTATTATTTATTGGAAAATCCAATATCACCAGTCCATGTATATTTTTGTGTTAAAAATACAATCAAGTGTACATCAAGTTTGACAATTCGCATACAACAAACTATCATTTGCCAATTTTTTTTTTTTAAAAAGAAAGGTTTTTTCCACCAACAATTTTTTTAAAATGTGGGTAATGTCAAGCATGGAGTGTACAAATGGCATTTTCTTAAAAAATAGACGCCAATATGACATGGTGATTTGACTAAAACAATTTTTAACGTTCACGACGGAGGTAACACTGAGTGCAAAGGTTTGAAAGGAGAACCTCGAAAAGTGAATTATTCGGATAGATAGCGGAGCTTTCGAAATACCCCAATAGACAATACCAAACCAATCTCTTGGGTCCTCAACCGAATTCTCTTTCATTTTACTCAGTCAATACTTTCCAGCAGTGGCTGGAACTGGAAGTGATCTTTATGGTTGTGGGCTTAAAACTTGAAAAGCTGCGGCCATGAGTGAATTTGACACTTTAAATTTCTTATTAAATGATTATTTTGGATATTCAGTCGATTGTTCTCAACTAAGAAAATATTAGTAATAAACTTTAAAATAAATGGAATGCATACTTTGCTAGAGAACGTAAATTGTTAGAGTTGGGTAAGTCAAAATATTTGTGTATACTGTATTATACTCGTATGTTGTGTTATACTTGCATCTTCTGATAGTATTAGATATGACTTCAAATGATTCACCACATCACTAAATATGAACCCTTATTCTTTGGGTACACCTTACTTCTAATTCGAGGATTTCTAAATGAGGTCGACAACGTTTGATGATTTACATCACACGTTTCCAAGTTAGCTAGCTTCAATTCGATTGAGGCCGGTAGAGTTCGGAAGAGTACATAGTTGTTGGTTTCTTGGTCACCATTGATCTTCAATGGACATAAATAAGAAGAAAAACTCTGCTGCTAATTTACAACTTCTCCATGTTTTACTTCACAACAATAAGAAAGAATGTAGAAAACATGACAAACAATACAAGACCTACTTTTAACCACAACCCCGTCATAATTTCCGCATGAATTCATCAATCCCAATATATTATCATCCCAAAATCCTACACACACACGTTTTACTTCCCCAGAGAACTCACATGGAGAAGAGAATACTGCAACTCAAAGATGAAGTTCTATTGCAGCATCCATATCTCATAGTTCTTGCAGTCATTTTAAGCTTCATCATCATGGATCCCCTTCAATTAAGTCCAGTAGGGGGCCATGACTTTAGGCCTGTAAAGAATGACATTGCTTCATACCAGAAAGTCATGGAGAGTTGGCCCAGGGACAACCGGAGCCGGTTGGGATTGGGAAACTTGGAGTTCAAGGATGAAATTTTTGGCCCCGAGTCGTTGGAGTTTGATATATGGGGCCGTGGCCCTTACGCTGGACTTGCTGATGGAAGAATTGTACGGTGGATTGGAGAAGATGCAGGATGGGAAACATTTGCACTTGTAACGAGTAACTGGTAATCATTTTTTCTTACCATAAATGATTCTCAATTGCTAATATAAAGTTCTAACATGATCTGTTGTTTCTTACTCCGTCCCAAGGACTGAGAAGCTATGTTCTAAAGGTGTTGATTCAACTACACATAAGCAATGGAAGGTTGAGTCAAGGTGTGGTCGTCCCCTCGGCCTTAGGTTCGACAGAAAAAGTGGAGATCTGTACATTGCAGATTCTTACTATGGCCTACTGGTAGTGGGACCTGAAGGAGGCCTTGCCACTCCATTGGCAACACACGTAGACGGGAAGCCTATTCTTTTTGCAAATGACCTCGATATTCATGACAATGGATCCATCTTTTTCACTGATACTAGCAAGAAATACAATAGGGTGTAAGTTCAGTGAAGTGAGGGTTCAAATCTGTTAATATTTTACCCCTACGAGTAGCTACATGTGTTTTCTTTGGTTATTGCAGGGACCATTTCTTCATAATGTTGGAAGGGGAAGCCACTGGTAGACTCCTTAGATATGATCCACCTACAAGAACAACACATGTAGTATTGGAGGGTTTGGCATTTCCAAATGGAGTCCAATTGTCCAAAGACCAATCCTTTCTTCTATTCACTGAAACAACTAATTGCAGGTTTAAGACGCTCTTGTTCATCACATGATTGGTTTTTCATTAATTTTCCAGAAATGATAAATATAAGCTGAAATTCATTAAATTGCCACAGGATCATCAAGTACTTTCTAGAGGGTTCTGACAAGGGTACCATCGAGATCATAGCTGATCTTCCAGGATTTCCAGACAACATAAGGCTTAACGAAAAAGGCCAGTTTTGGGTAGCAATTGATTGTTGTCGGACTAAAGCACAGGAGTTTCTCATTCACAATCCATGGTTTAGGAGCATATACTTCCGACTGCCCATTCCAATGAGGTATTTGGCCAGGTTGGTGGGAATGAGGATGTATTCTATGGTATCACTCCTCAGTGATAACGGAGATATATTGGAAGTTCTTGAAGACAAAAAGGGTGTAGTGATGAAGCTAGTGAGTGAAGTAAAAGAGGCAAATGGGAAGTTGTGGATTGGAACTGTGGCCCATAATCACATTGCCACCCTCCCTTACCCTCTCCAAGTTCATTAATCTTGTTCAGAAACCTAGGCCTTATTTTGGTTAAATGGGTCCAGCAGAAGAATAACTGTGACAGTATTGATGTTTATTTTGTTTTATTTCTAGTGTTGTTTTTTCCAAACAATATGAATGTGCCTAATCATTTTCCTTCAACAAAAATGTCGTTTACATAGGAGAACAGTTTCAATGTCAACAGAAGAGAATTCCTGGCCCGGGGGGGGGACAGAATTCTAAAGGAACTGAGGTTGCAACTTCGGATCAAGAGGCTGCCTAGAAATACCCTAGCAGATTCAAATGGCTGACCAACTCATCAGATTCCATACATAAAAGACAATAGTGAATAAGCATCAAGTATCTAAGCATGCATAAAAATGCTTTTCTACATTTTTGTACGTGTGCCACAGAGAGAGAGAGAAGCCAAAAAAACCACAGTAATCAAAATGAGTCAACTAATAAATGAAATTGTGAATAAACTAAGAAACTGAAGTCTAGATGACAATAATAAAAATAAAAACCTTCACAAGTTAACCAACTAAAATTCAATAGACTGCCTAGAGAGTAATATCCTTAGTTCGGACCTAAAAGGAGGACTAACCAAAAGAGCAAACCTAAGATATATAACAACCAGCGAGATTCCTGACATACACTAACCTCCCAGTATCCAACACGCCCATTTCAACTTCTAATCCTTTGATGATGCATCTGGAGAGAGGTCTTTTTGAATATGCGTAAGCATCGAAACTCTAAGCTTTGAGTCCCTGGCTTGTTCCTGCTGGTGCTGCAACTGTTGCTGCTGAAGTAGTTGATGCTGCTGTTTCTGAGAATGAATCTGGAGCTGCTGTAATTGTTGAGCAGTCAACATGGTGTGCATAGCATGATTGCCGGGATGATACTGTTGGTTGGCTCCATAGGATGCAGGAAAAGTCAACATAGGTCCACCGTTTGGCATTGCTTGACCAGTCAGCACTTTCAGATGCTGGATCTCTTCTTTCAGCGCTTCATTTAATGCTGCGTTTAGGATAAAACAAGAGAAAATTAGCATCTTATTAATATTTACGGGATCAGCCACAAAATTGTTAAGTGATTACAATGTTACCCCAACGTATGAATCATATGACTACGCTGACCAAGCAATAACCAAATGATGGTAGGCTCTTATTCTTTAGAAGGCAGTAAACGACAATTTTTTTTTTATCTTTCCCAAATTATATATCATGGTCAACAATCAAAGTCCTAAGTTCAATCTTTGCTTCATTCTGCATCTTCTACTTTCAAGATATTTCTAAAACCAAATAGTGGGAAGACAGCAAGGATAGGGTGAAAATCCCTGCAGAAGTAGATAAAGATAGTCTTACCATCTTGCAAGTGCACTTGTTGTTCCATTGATTGCAATCGCACTTTTAGTTCACTGTTTTCATTTGTAAGACCGTTTGTATCCCTCTGTTGGTAAAAAGAAGAAAACAAAAACAAGAAACAGAACATTTCATTCTTGCACATGTAAATCTAGGTAAAGAAATAGATAATATAATTTCAGAACCAGTATTTACAAGGGAATTTAAACAGTGCATTCTATAAACTAAGTTCTCCCCTTTTATTGTAAAGCCAAATGAGGTATTTTTTTCAGACTACTGGCATTTAGCTCCAATTTTCTTCTTTGATTTCTTACTATTTACTTATATTAAACTATTTCCTTTTCTTTTTCTTTTTCCATTTTGAGTAACCATAGAGAAGGAGGGAGGGGAACCACCCATCAACAGAAAAAATTTAGTTAGTCCGGGAGGAGAGGCAAAAATCACCTGCAACAAGGTCAACTGTGCAGACAAGGAAGTAGCTTCTGTCTGAAGAGTATGGACTTTCCTTTCAAGCTCGGCAATGTACCTCATCTTCCTTTCCTTTGACCGAGCAGCTGATTGCCTATTAGCCCAAATCCTGTTACACAACGGATGTGAGAGGATTACATTAAAAAAATGCTGCACCCTCTCTACAATACTCCAAGCAGGAAACATTCATATGCTAATCATATGAAGATAGGAAAAGCCGCTGGAAGTTTTGATCACATTGCTAACGGTTATAACAAAGATTCAGCACCAATCAAATTGAATTCAAGTTAAAAGGTTACTACTAGAGACAGTGGAGGGAGAATGAAAGAATACAAAAATATAGGGATTATCCTTCCAAACAGAGTAAACGAGGAACCACCCTTTGCATTTATCAATAAGATCTTCTCTGAGCAAAATGATAACTATACCTACTCTGCATTGGGAACTGGCAGAAGGGTTGCAAAAGGGGTGTGCTGACAATTGACAAGGCAAATTTTTCAGGTTAAATAACTTTTTGAATTTTCTTTCATATTACAGACTCACCTGCGAATAAGAATGTAGCATTGCAAGTTTACAGACCTGATGGAAAGTAGTGGTACAACGAAATGGAAGTAGTTATCGCCGGCTTCATTCTTCAAATGTCACGCAGCGATGAGTTATACAGTGATATAACATAAACAAAACTTTATTCTGTGTTGTTCAAAAGACGAGAAAAGATAAAGAAGAAGACATAGAAGGAGGAAGGGAGACCTCGCCTCTCTGACTTTGATTGAATTGCCACCACATCATCTTCCTCGATAGAAGAAGTCAAAAGGGCTCAGTGACCTGGTTTGAATTGGCACGATGTACAACATTTTGACCTCTATAATTTTCCAAATTTTCCCAACAAATAACCATTTAGACTAAATCTATTGATGTTCTCTCCCCTCCATGTCTGTAACCCCAAGCCATTTCTGTAACCATCAGCATGGACATACGAGCCCAAAAACAGGGAGCAGCTTCAGGATAATCCAATCCATGAGGTTATCAAACCCAGCAGCAATATTACAAGATTCAGACAGAAATGAGAAAAATAACACGACCCAGCCACGATGCTCTAGCTGCCAAGTTCTATGTACATGGGCTGTCAACGGAATACATCTAATATTTGAAGACAAAAGGATTTATGACTAAATTTCATCCTTATGCATTGCAATAAGTACAAACTACCAGCCATGTGGAATATATAGAAAAATAGGAAAGGATTCAGGTCGTGCATTATCATTAGTTTGATCAGCTCCTATATCAGATGATGAACAAAAGCCAACAAAAATGTAGATGACAAATTTAAAGCTTCAGCAAACTAATAGGTCAAAGTAGTAACAAGAACCAGAAGAACTAATATGCTTCACAGAAAAAATTAATAGATTCAAGCAAAAACCTTACCTCTTAGCTCGTTTTGGATCTACAAGAGCAAGCTCAGCAAGCTTAGCTGCAGATACAGCTTTCTTTGACTCACCTAGAGACTGCTCTTCCGAACCCGACATGAGCATCTCTGGCTTGATAGACCCGTCTATGGATTGGCTATGCTGATGCCTAACTCTTGGCTTCTCGCTTACAGCCAGAGCGACATTATCAGTTGAAGGGTTGGCTGAAGGACTGGACTTCGCCACTGGCAAGTTAGATGATTCACCCACTTGGACTGAAGAAGTGCCAGATGTTGAATTGAACTTATCCATGTCAAGATACATTGATAACAGGTCTTCTTGGGTCTCATCAGACAATGATGGCCCATCAAATTCTCCAACAACACCAAGATCACTATCAAAGCTAATATCGTCAGGAAGGGTAAGAATCTCTGAATGAGCACGACGGTGTCCCAAATTCCTAGGTGGGTTATCGGGCATTCGGCTTAAATCATCTAACTGCATCCCATGACCAAAATGACCCTGCTCTGATGAATTCCCCGGGCATAGTGGAGGCAAATTTGATGATCCCATTTGCTCAGACTTTGCATTATAACCAATACCGGGTGGAGAAAAAACAGAGAACCTCCCTGATGGAGGCAGTAAACTCCCAGTGCCATGATTAGAAGACTTATCTTTATCCATCAAGAACAATGTTTTTTTTTTTTTACTTCCAGGAGGCTCCTTAACAAGTAGTAATGATATTTTGAACCTTAACACACAGCAAAAATTGAAATTAATTACCAACAAACTTAATTCCTGAATACTACACAAACACATCATTAAAGCAAAACCCTAAAGTCAAACAGCCTTAAAATTCCAAAGTTTACTCTTTTCTTATTAATTCGACAAAAGTTGCTGGATTCAAACCCTAAAGAGAATATATTACAGATAGTACAACAAAATGAAAAATGAAATCCAACAAAAAAAATATATAAATATAATCTAAACAAAGATCTTACTATTAAATGAGCTTTAAAAAAAACAAAGCACAGTCATCACATAAAAAACTAAAAACAGAGTAAAGCAAATACATTCATATATAAAATGACATCGAAAAATACAGAAACCCAAAAAAAGTGCAACGGGGAAGATGGGAATTGAGAAAACAGAGAACTAAATTAAAAAACTTACAGTCAGAATTTTTCCTTTAATTGTTTTCAGATTTCTGATATGAGATTGGATCTCTATAAACAGGATAAAGAGAATTCAACAGGTTTCACATGCGAGAATAGCCATGTAAGTCACATCTCACGTGGTCAGATGGATAGAGAGAGAGAGCTTCAAAGAAAATATATGTAAGAGGGATACAAATAGATACATACGCAGAGACACTTGTGTGGCTTGTCTGCGTGATAAAGGAAAGTCATTAATTACTTTTTGATGATAAACTTTTACAATATTTCGTGTTTATAATTTTTATCAATTATTTCCCGTTTGGTTCTAATTTTTTTGGTCATTAACTTTTTTTATTATTACTTAACATGATCAGTCATCGTTTTTACTTTTTCATTTATTGATGGGACCCACTTTCCTCTCTAAAGATAAAAAAATTAATTCTAAAAATCAATACCAAACAGATTACATCAATCCCACATTTTATTAATTCTATCACCAAATTTTTTAATAGAAACATTGACCAAAATCCTAATAAATAAATAAAAGAGGGGTGGCGTGTTCATTTAAGATGGACTGACATGGCCCCACTACGGGTATTGCATTTTTATTAATAATTTTTAATTTATATTTAGATTCAATCCAGGAACAAGTTTGTAAAGTTTCTTCATTTGAAATTAAGGTATTGTTTGATACATATTAATGTAAAAATAAAAATGAAAAATATAGTTGTTATGAGTCCCACAGAAGAGATAGAAAGTTAAATATAGTGATTTGATGTGATGAATAAAAGTCATATTTTTCATTTTAATGGAAAAATAATGAAAAACAAACATATCAGCATCTACTTGACGAACTTGTGGGTTATTTCGATGTAATGCAACAGCGCGACTGCAAATTGTGACCCAGACTATGCGATTACCGTCAACTGTGAGAGCTTCGAGAGAGTATGTAGGCAATCTCAGATCTCTATGGCTTTTACTGTCAGCTGGAGTGAAGAATTTTAATGTATGGAGAGTCCGATTGTTTTTGTAAGTATAGTTTTTTCTCTCAAATAAATTAGTATATATATAGGCATTTATAGATGAATATCTGATTTTTGAAATTTCAAACTCGTTTTCTCATTATTGAAATGGGCTATACTTATGCTCATGTTTATGAAATTTTTCCTTATTTTATAATCCAATAGTAGGCATAGAACTTTAAAATTTTTCCATATATGTGATTTTAGGGATAATAGCCCAAATGGTCACTAAACTTTGCCAAAGGTCCACAAGGGGTCATTGAACTTTAAAATTCACTCAATCCATCACCGAACTTTGCATTTGTAACCCATTCATCACTTAGCTCATAGTCCGTCCAAAAATTGACGGAACGATGACATGGCTGCAAACGTGGCTTCATGTGTCAACTGCTGGGTGCCATTTCATGAAAGTGCTACACATGTGGACATGTTAACTTCAAAACATGTTTTACTTAAAAAAAAAAAAAAAAAAAAAAAAAAACAAAACAAAACAAACACACGGAAACACTCTATTGCCTCAAAGCTGAGGAATTAAATAATCTTTGGTGACCATATACTTCCACTTTTTGCGAATCATGTCATATTGCGTTATATCAACTTCTTACGTGGAGCTAAAATGGATTCCACATAGGATCGCGTATCCATGTCATGCCTTGCATCACATTATCCGTATATGAAGACCCCGTTTGACCTCTTTTTTCATTCAAATTTTTCTTCTCACTCTTATTTTCAATCACACAATCTTTTATAATATAATATTACACTTAAATCGAAAAATTTTCTTCCTTTTTTAACTACATAATCTTAAATTAAAAAAAAAAAAAACCTATTCCAAACATCAAAAATTGAAAGAAAGGGGAGCCAAACATAGGCTTAGCCCCTATTTTCGGAAAATGAAAAATGGGTGGAATAATATTTTTTTTAAAAAAATGAATGGTTGAAAAAGAAGGAAAATTTTTCGATTTACGTGTAATATTATTTTATGAAAGATTGTGTGATTGAAAATTAGAGAGAGAAAAATGGAATGTAATGTAATGAAATTTAATGGGGATCAAACGGGAATTTAATTTGTTCACAACCTCGAAGAGTCTCAATGTATTTACGAAGCAACCGACCAACCTGTAATCCACACAGAACCATCCTATGACAATGTCGGATGTAACAGTGCCGCCCTTGTCCACTCGCCTTAAGACGAGGCAACACATCCTGGGGGAGAGAGAACTATGCTAACCGGGGTTGAAAATATGAAAAAATTGTAAAGAATAACATCTAAGATTTTTTTTTAAAGATGTGAAGTTATTTTCCTTAATAGTTGATTCTCAATTATGTGAGATTATTTTCGTTAATAGACAATAGTTGATTGTGTGATAATCACACAATCTTTCATTTTAAAGTTATTTATAGCCATATAAATAGGGTCTTTTAATTTGTAATAAAAACAAAAATTTATTAATACAATTTATAATATGCTAGCATGGTATTAGAGAGGATTTAACTTTATTTTGGATTAAACTTGTGAGTTTTTGACCCATAACCCAATCAAATTTTCTTGTTTTGATTAGATATTCACATCAAGTCTAGGTTTCAGATTAATTCAAATCCCATTATATGTTGGCTATTCTCGTTGCTTCCTTCCTTGAAGATTTGGTATTCGAGAAAATAAAGAATTATCATGATTTTTTTCATCGAATTTAATCCCATCACATCTGTTGTTTTAGTTTCATCGTGTGCTAGATTTCCTGTTTCATCAGTATTTCCTTCATCTATAAGTGTGGTACTGATACTATCTATTGGTTTTTAGAGTGCTACCATTAAACATGGTCTATTTTTACCTATCTGATTTTAAGACTGAGAGGTTCTTGATTTGACCTTGTTCGTTGTACTTGTGATTTTTCCTTCAAATCTTGATGATTTCATTATATTGGTGGATAATAACACCAACTTTATGAGTTATTTGTTTGGTTTGAATGGCATTCAAACAATTTTGAAGTATCATTCGATTTTTAGAAGAGGAAAATTTAATTGGATCAATATAATTTTCAAACTCAATTTTTATTGTCGATATACCATATTGAGTTCGAGGGATGGTGTTGAAGATACTAAAATATATATATATATAAAGAATAATCTCTATAATATTTTCTCAATTAAATCATGTAAGATTATTTTCCTTAATAGTTAATTGTTTGATTATCACACAATCTTTTCTTTTAGAGTTATTTATAGTCCTATAAATAAGGTATTCTACTTTACAATTAAAACACAAAATCATATACAAATTATAATATTTTAAAAGCTGAATCTACATGCTTAATCCAAGGATCATAAGTAATTCGACAAATAGAGCCGTCTAACGATTCGAAGTATCGAGACAGATTTTTCGTTAACACCAAATACGACAACAAACTAGGTCCCAAAAGATCTTTTTACGTGAGGCAAATATTGTATTAACACTATCTAGGGATGTCAATCGGACTTGACTTGAAAAAAGCCCAAGCCCATCTGGCTCAAGGCTTGGAGGCATCGAGTCAAGGCTCGGACCGAGCCCCATTTCGAGGAGTTGGCTCGAGCAGAGTCGGCTCGTATTAAAGAAAAAAAGAGGAAAATTCTCTTACGTGTTGATAGTGGATTTACTGCCAGCAGGTAGCTTGATATAGTTAGCTGCCAAATAGGCAGCAAAGAGGTAATATATATATATTTATTTATTTATAGAAAACCAAGCTCGGCCTGGCCCGGCTCGACTCGATTAGGCCCGAGCCAAAAGCTCGAGGAGCCTTAACTTTTTGGCTAAGCTATTTGCTCGAGCCAAAAAAAGCCCACCTTGAAAAAGCTCGAGCCAAGCATAAGCCGAAAATTTTGGCTTGCAAGCCGACTCGTTTGCACACCTGTCACCATCTTACTACTTCACGACAGTTCCAAAAATGAAAAATGACAGTACATTGACAGCCCTAGAATGACTAGTTAGGTGACCGCTCGTAGATGCCATATTTGACTAAAAGGAGGATTACCAAACAAAATAATTGTTTCAAAAGGCACAAAATTTAAGATTGTGACAAAAATAGAGTCGACCTAAATCAACCAATACAACTAAAACGCCGAACATAACACTACGGGTCCGTTTGATAGCGTCGTATTCCATGAAAATGTCATTCGAAGAATTCGTTTTCTACCTTAACTATTTAATACGAAAGTGAAAACGAAGTTCGAATTCCAAGGTATAAACATTTAAAGTATGTTTTTGACCAATTCCATGAATATCAAATTCTTATGATTTTGATGATTTTTTATTTTTTTATACAATTTATATGGAATTAATTTGCTTTTTTCACCTTTGCTATCAAACAGACCTTAAGTTTTAAAGTTTTTATAAATGTTTGAGATATACACAACAAAATATTTGTAATATTCAAAACCTACTCAAAACTGTGTTCACTTATCTTTCATACCCAAATTTATCCTGTTCAAAATTAGAAAAAGAAAATGCTGAATTTAAATTTCCTAAAATTCAAAGTTCAATGCATGGCTGACCATGCAACATTTAAAGCAATGTGAGGCAAAACATCACTCCTCAAACGTTCTTAAAAGGGCATCGAAGGGTTGAGACCACGAAGTAATCGAGCCAATCCGCGATGCAAAATTCTTATTTTCTTCCAGAAATCACTCCAGTTGACATTCAATTTCTTTGTTCCCCATTTAGTACAGTCTAACAAATGACCACTAAGGCTATTTAGTCAATTTTGCAATCCAAGTGGAGTCAATTTGGTTGTCCATATCAGGAGAGAATAAACAAAATTACGAAACTGTCTGAAAAAACAAGGGCCAATTAGGAAATATTAATTGCAGTCTTCGTCGTACTAAAATACTCTTGCCCGTTTATAAATGCGACTGAACTCCCGTTGATGCCTCCCGAATAGACCGGTCACGTACCTACACATTAGGATATTCCTTTTTAGACAAATAATAACGGTTCAATTATTACATTTTTTTTTACTGAGATATAATTTATCATTCGTCCGAAACTTTGAAGCAAGAATAAAACTTTGAAATATGATTTTGAAATTGTAAAGGAATAAGAGAAGAAAATGAAAGAAAAAAGCGTCACGTTTCAAATATCAAGCACGATTATCTTCTGAGAGGAACTAATTATCAATTACTTTATTACTTTTAAGATTCGAGAAAACTTTTCTATTTTATTACTTTTAAGATTCGAGAAAACTTTTCTATTTTATTACTTTTAAGATTCGAGAAAACTTTTCTATTTTATTACTTTTAAGATTCGAGAAAACTTTTCTATTTTATTACTTTTAAGATTCGAGAAAACTTTTCTATTTTATTACTTTTAAGATTCGAGAAAACTTTTCTATTTTATTACTTTTAAGATTCGAGAAAACTTTTCTATTTTATTACTTTTAAGATTCGAGAAAACAACGTGTGCTTTTGCGAACCGGTTATGCATCGTACCATTTATGGAACCGTATTTATGCCTTCAAATACAATTTGTTTCCCCATTTTTAGCAAAATTTATATTATTCTTTCATAAATCCTCTCCTTTCAATCGAGGGCTGGTATAATTTTATAACCATTATGAGGAAATTTATTGATCTGAAAAATAAGTTATATCAAACCAATAAAGAAAGAGTATAAGAAATCGTACAAAACAGAAATCAGACACCAGTAACGCAGGACCTTTCTCGATTTCCATACCAAAAATATGTACCAAACAGTGCAACACACAAGCTTTGATATCCTAAACTGTTACATTTCAAGCTTAAATATTTGTCGAAACTCAACTTGGGTAGTCACAATAGACGAAGCACAAATTATTTCTCCAGATGTACTTATTTATAAGGCAAACTCAAGGAGCTTGTGTGTCCAAGACTTTCAAAAATTCGAACCAACTCTACTTAAAAGTAAATTAGTTGAATATTTTTTCAACTCAGATCTGCATCCTTTTGCATCTCTACTGCCAACCACGAAGTACAAATGGGGCAATTTTTGGTTGTACCCTTTAAAGTTTGAGACCCAAAATCCACCCACTTATAAGTTGGATTTAAGACTAAATTAATTAAAATTCATCTCTAACTGCTGAGAATTTTAAGCTCGAGATTGTGCATACGTAACGAACAAGATCATAAATTTTCAAGGCAGAGTGATACGTTTCCAGACGCATTTTGTTCGTCCCTTCTGTTGTTAGTGTTATGCACGTACAGCACGAAAAATGGGCAAATATTTTGTTATTTTTATAATGTATTAATTACATAATCCTAGCATTTCCCTCCGTGCCACCAGACATCCAACATTTTCCATTTCATTAAGTCGCCAATAGTTCTCAAGATCTCATTATAGTTTGCATACCAACTCATCCATTTTTTTTAATAAAATTCTACTCTAAAACCCACACAACACACGAGTTTTGAGACAACGCTATTCAAGAGAGTACTACATTTTTGGTTTTTTAGTTTAAGAATTCGAGAGGGACACAGCAATCATCTACAAATAGATAGCAAGGCTCATTGAATTTGACTTCATCTACAACTAGATAGTAAGGATCGTTAAATTTGACGACTACATTTGATAGGCAATCACTCTATATTATCAACCCATAATATAAATTATATGTAACAATTTTGAATTGCATTAATCACGAAATCTGAGTGATTATTGTGGGCAAAGGTTAAGCTCGTATTCTCAGAAGGGACATTTATCAAAAACCTGAATTCAAAAGATGTGATTTTGTATCGGCGAACTAAGAGAATATGATCAATTTTTTGATGTAGTTACCAGATTATGGCCCCTGAAGTAGTTACAAAATTTTGCGAAGGAAATTTTGATATGAATTACACTCAGAAAAGTTGCAATTGTTTGATTATCCATTCACACAACGGGGAAGCGAATGGTTAAGTAGATTATGCAATTTCCCACGCAAGGGGGTGATTTCCTGGTTTCTTTAATAACTTGATTATCTTTAAATAATAGTAGTTAGAAACAATGCTTGTAAGGTGTCCTTTTAAAACCAAGGAATACAGACTTGCCTACCGTCCACACCAAGAGCTGGTTTTTACGCACTAAAGACAACTTTCCTTCGACTTGCATGTGTTAAGAATGCCACCAGCATTCATCCCAAGCCAAGATTGAACTCTCCATGAATAAAAAAGCTCGGTTAATTAGTTTTGAGATGGTAAAAGATGGGAATGGATTTTATTTTATTTTTATTTTTCTAGGGAATAACGATTAGAAAAGCCTGATTTGTTGACCAAGAACACAACCTCCACCTGTATTTGCTAGTCAGGTATAAATCACCGAGTATTAGCTTGTCAATAACTTCCCAGATCAATGATCTTCAGATATATAATGAATTCACCCTATTGTATTGTAAGTATCTTGGTTTGTATATTTCAACGGAATCTTGTAGTATATTACTTGGTTATACCTTGATCACATTTGGACTATTCACGTAGAACGAATTTAAAATTATTTGAGCAAATTCTCGACCTTTTGGGGTGAAAATGTATGTAAAGCACAATTATAAATTTAAGTTACAAACTGAATAGAGGCTAATAAAGCTCACCTAAGAATAACTAATTGCAAGAAAATGTAGGATAATACTCACAAAAATGAAGCAGCATACCGAATATGCAGCTGTCATATTTTTTATATTAGTGGAAGGGAAGTAACAAAGTATATTTTCAAGAAAATAAACTAGTGTGCAGTTCGAATGAATTATCACAAATATAGAGATGATTAACATAACACTTCAATGATAAGTATTATGCATAGTCAAATAAGCAAATCGAAACATTAGGTAACTCTTAAGAAACATAACCTCATCCTACAAATGTCCATACCCCAAAAATCACCCCTTTAGAGCAGTCCTCGGAAGCTCTTCACATACTAACATATTAATGCTGTCCCAATGCCTAAAAACAATCACTCCAAAACACTACTGCAGCCTACAAGGACTTAATCCATTAAGTTACACCTAATTCAGTAATCAGGATCTTAAGAACAGAAACTGCTTAGCAGTGGATGATTCGATTCTAAGTCTTACAAACTAATACTAGTATTCAATTTCTAATGGTCGTCCCAGCATGTTAGCCTGTCAAATGAGATGGGCATTGTCATGGAAGCAAAAAATTTATTCCCAAAGATACACATGCACCAGGCAGGCACATCCATGCGTCATCAGAGTCCACATCCCATGGAAAATAAGGAAAAAATACAGATTGTTCAGAGCTCAATGAATTCTTAACCAATCAATCCTCAGAACATTCACATGCTGATGTAATAAACTAGATCTATGTCATATCAACATTGTTGAATGATACACACGTGATCTGTAAATAGAATATCACATGCGCAATATATTATCCATATGACAGACACTGCCTCCATGAAAGTTAATCGCTGGTCTTCTCCAAACAATGGAGATGTAAAGCAGCAAGTCCACTAGACAATAGACAGGATGATTGCATATATTCACATGCACATCCCCGAGAATGCCATGGTTAGCTTACAGCAAATTGTGCAAGTTCCACTTCTAGATAATTTAAGACACTTTTGTGCACACATTGAATTGACGCCTGATCATTAAGGATGAAAAGTAGTTTTAATAAATAGCCAGTTAAAGAGTGTTAGACCCACAAATGAAGGAATGCTGGGAGAACCAGAATCGTAACATTATTTGCCTAATGAATTATGGAAACCAAGACATTACTTCTAGCCTTCTGACCATTTCGTCCAGCTAACATCCTATCTTCACTTAGATTGAACTACTAAATTCGTAAGACCTATAAAAGGTGTTGCAAATTCAACTAATCACCTCGCTATTCAAAACTCCAAAGGTGTTTCATATTCAACTAATCACCTCGCTATTCAAAACTCCAAAGAACAATGTTCAGCTCAACATTCGATCACTAGTGGCCATCCTCACAACACAAAAGGAGGCATTACAACCCCCAGAAATTGGGACTCTTTGAATTTCAAAAGAACTTTCTGACTCTCTCGAAAACACCAAAGCAATATTGTTAGATACCATAAACATACCTTCCACTGATTCAGAAATTTAGATATTACTCTTTTGTTATGAATCAACTCACCCTCCCCACACCCTGTTTTAGACCACCAAAACAGAATGTTAAACGTCTCAGAAAACTTTAGCGACCTTGTAGAAAATTTGTCAAAAGTATTCATATTACCATTCTAGCCCCTCTATTCTATTAAAATCTATCAAACACCCAAATAATAGAGCATGGAAGATGAAGAAGAAACAACAAATAATGATCATGGCAGATGTGCAATTTACGCAAGTAATTTATCAGAAACATTGCCATAATTTAGCAAAATAGCAAACTAACCAAAGAAAGTGCACTTACCTGATGAAGAATATCTTCTTATTGACTCCCTGCACCTGGCCCAGCTTGATTACCTGGTTGCTGGTGTATCCGAGCAAGAAGATTGGCTGCAAATAACAATGTTGACTTGTAGCGCTCATTTTTATCGGCCTCAGATTCAGCGCTTCCCTGAGCCACTGCATAAGGAGCAGACTGAAGCTGCTGACCTTGATTTGTGTGCTCGAATTGAGAAGCTTGTGGCATGAAATGCGGCTGGGAAACACCAGCGTCCTGAACCTGATTGGATAATGGAATGGGATACATATGTTGCTGAATTGTTGAAGTATTATACAACCTTAACGCATCAGTTCCATGATCCACCCTGTGGCCTATCAAAGCATCCTGAGAACTTCCTGGTTGATACTGTAGATCAACATCCGGTACCCCAACTGATCCACTTTGAGAAGGATGGACAGAGACCAATGGTCTAGATGCAACAGTCCCTTGAGGTGGCAAACTCATGTTGCCACCATGGATTTGGCCATAATCTGTGGCCCCTTGATGAAAAGGGTTTTGCATATTTGATACTACAGATGCAGATTGTGCTTGAGGGAGTTGCGAGTGGCTGGTGAATTGGCTACCCAGCTGTTGCATAAGACGACCTGTTTGCTCCAAAGACTGATGTTCGTGTGTCCAATGTGCCATCTCAGTATCATGAACAGCAACAACTTTTGATGTAGACCCATCTTGCTTAGAGGATGTTACAGGTAATGGTGCAATTTCTGAATAAGAACTACTATTGGCAGGTAGAAAAGATGCAAGAGTAGCAATAAGTTCGGGTGTCAAAGATACTCCAGCTGGGGATGCTGCTGCAGCATTCATTGGCGGAACAGATCGTGCAGGAAAAGAATTACTTGTCAACAGAACAGATGTATTTGCAGGAACTTCTGAATCTTCATTAAAACCCTTAGGATAGTCCTTCTCAACAACCTTTTTCTCCTGGGGCATCATCGTATATCCAGTGTGCAAGGAAGTCGGTTCTTGTGAATCCATATATGGAGGCTGAAGCACCTGGGTGTTAATGGACGATATACCCGGTTCAACTTGAGGAAATTTTAATACTACTCCATAAAGACGTTTAGGGCCAGCGACTTTAAGAACATTAGAAAGGAAATCAGATGGAGGCACTAAAAACAAAGTGGTGCCATCATCAAATTTTGCAACACCTGCCCTGTCTTTGGAGCCCAGATATCTCAGAAACTCCGTATACGATGCAAAATCTTCTTCGCTATCGGGCAAGAAGAACACTATGTTAAATCCAATTGCATCATCATAGTGTTTACTTAGCATATCCAATCCAGTCCTTGCAGAGCAATTAATCACTTCAGGACTGCAAAACCAAAAAATATATATAAAACTAGATTCGAACATCAACATTCGATACAATACCTTACCAAATACAGAAAAGTTTGTTTTTATTTGTGTAAATACTAAGCCCCTGTTTGTTACTGATTAAAATCTAGATTTTAATTTAAGTCAAAGTCAACTACAACTTTTCAACTACACATTTCATCAACTTCTATCAAATCTACAAAAAATCTGATTTTAATCCCCCATCAAACAAAGGCCAGATAAAAAATATATGTGTAAAAACTAACTAACTATATATATATATATATATATAAAAGTTTGTTTTTATTTGAGTAAATACTAAGTCCCTGTTTGTTACTGATTAAAATCTAGATTTTTATTTAAGTCAAAGTCAACCACAACTTTTCAACTACACATTTCATCAACTTCTATCAAATCTACAAAAAATCTGATTTTAATCCCCCATCAAACAAAGGCCAGATAAATATATGTGTGTAAAAACTAACTAACTAACTAACTATATATGTATGTGTATATATATATATATATATTTGTTCAAAAGTGTGTAAGCATTTCCAAAGAACGAAAAGAACAATATAGATGTATCTTCAAAAGAACAACATATAAGAGTTTTAGTAGTTGTAAATAAAACCTTTAAAATTACAATATCTCAAGAAAACTAATATGATTGCTCAAGGAAACAACAAACTCGGAGGGCAGTACTTTTAGATGGATGATAAGAGTCAACATATCTAATAAACATAAACAGAATCTAAGACTCGGAAAACTGAGAGTGAGGGATGAATCAGATTTTTAGACATATTAGTCAAAAATAAAAACTTTAAAAAACTATCTGTATTTCACTTTAAAGTTAAATGATGCAATCCTATCTTCTAAAGGAAAACTACCTTTATCAAGAATTTATGAACTCAAGCAAAACCATACTTACATCTTAGAACCAACCCATTCTCCTATAGGAACACAGCGAGCATGACAGACAGGTGATCCACCCTTCGCAATTATTCCACGCCATATGTAATCACTCTCAGTATGGCGCTGTCCAAGTCCACTCGTTGTGACCCTTACTGAAGAACCAGATGCTCCGCCAGCACTGAGTTTACCCATCACATATTGATCATCCGACCCTCCTCGTTCTGTTCTTTTAAGAGGAAAAGAAGCATCATAAGCTGGGAGAGGGACATCAACCCTTGATCTTTTCGATTCTCTTTGAAGCTGACTAGCATCAAACACGTCCCATGAATCAGAAGTAGATCTATTTGATGGTTTTAAAACTGCTGAAGGAGAAGGGACAAACGCAGGTGTGGGAGACAATCTTCTCCAATTTGGTCCCCCAGACAAAGCATGGGGACTAGGGTTCTGCAATTTATGCAAATCCGCCATGTCAACAAACTCTGGATGTGTAAGAGCAGGCTCAAAGGTAGTGTGAAGACCCAAGGGCCTCGTATATATATCAGGTCCACGAATTCCGAGGGATCCTAGATGTCCAGGATTGTTATTGGCTAAGATTGGGAGGTTGTGTCGAAGAACGTCCATCTGAACAGGTGGAAATGGAAGGTCCTGAACATGCTTTTTCATTCCAGGATAATGACTGGTGTAACTTTTTCCGGGCAATGGTTCACTTCGTGAATACTCAATTGAAATCCTGGGATCATTGAAGAGCTTGCCTTCTAATCCCTCTTTTGCACGTCTAGCTTCTTCAACGCTTCTAAATGCGACAAAGGCACAGTGCCTCTCAGGGAGTATCTTTATCCACTCAATCTCCCCAAATAGTATCATGGCATTGTGAAGCATTTCTTCTTCAAGAATAACAGAAGGCGGGTGACTTACCCATAGGACTTTAGTAAGTTGTAAGTCTCCTTGTCGAGCACCTGGAGAAAGGAATTGCTGCAACAAATACAAGAACAGTTGTTTAAAGATATCAAGAAGAATAATCAAACTGGAGATGTTATGATAATAACAAGGATGTCAGGAGGTGTTAACATGAGATCTACATGGGCATTTCCAACTAAAATAAGAACCAGCTGCACTTTGGATATTTCTAACTGGAAAAAATCCTAACATCTATATGGATCGCCCAAACGTATACGTACTTGCAGCCAAGAGCAACTAGTAGCAGGAGAGGATATCCATTGCTCATCTTCTCATTAATTAAAATAGATCTCAAGTGAGATAACCAGAGATGCAAAATTCTCAAAATAAAATTAACATCAATGGAGTTATAGATTACATGTTCCGTCATGGACCCAATTAGGTTGGGGTCAGTGTAGTTTTGCATGGAATCTTGTGCCATCCACGGCCCCATGTTCCTGCCAGGGAATGTGCCTTCTCTTACATCTGAACTCGGCTCCTGTAAGACTCAGAAATTAACAATAATTTATATCAGGAGAAAAGCAAAATAAACCAGGTAACATGAACTCCTACAAGCATAAAGACAGCAGAGAGATATTAAAGAGAAGATCACAAGAAGATCAAAACTTTAAAACTATCCAGTGTGGAGAAAATGTGTAAATAAAGGACTCCAACCATCCCAATAGCCAGAATTTACTGGATCATTCCTTGTGCAAGTAATCATTAGATTTAGTTAATGAATATTTACAGAACATATCTGCAGAGGTAGCAACTTACTCTTCTAGAAGAATGTGACCTAAGAAAATCCACACGAATCTGATCACCGCCGATTTGTTTCCCATTCATACTTTTCAATGCTTGAGAAGCATCTTCCAATCGGATATAATTAACATATGCCGTGCTTCGGTCCCTGAGAAACTTAAACTCCTGTATTTTACCAAATCTTGAGAACTCCTTCTCCAGTTCTTCTTTAGAGACAGATTGGCTGATACCAGCCACCCACAAACTCTTGCATGGTTTAGCCTGCAAATAATATGCATAAAGATTCCAAAGAAAATGGAAGTTATACCAATGAAAAACAGAAAATATCAAGGTTAATGAAATAACTAACAAATATCAACAGATTTTCGAAAGATTTTATGCAACATCTTTCCAAAAACAAAAGAATCATAGAAGATGAAATTTCAGAAGTGCTTAGTCAAGGCACTTTCCATCCGTACAGTTGGAGAATTTTTTCACTTACCTAACCCAAAAAGAATACAATTAAATAAAGCCAACAGTTCAAGCAACAGTAAAACATCAGAGCAAGAGGAAATAACTGTTCAAACCGAGAGAAGCTTGCTCGAAAAGTTGGTATAAGTTTCTCTCTCCTAAAATACAATGTAGAGACCATGATACCCTCAAGGGAGTTAAGTCTAACAAGATTGAGAACTATGAAAAAGCAAAGCAAAAATATCTGTAAGCAACAATATAAAATGCATCTAAACATACAATTGGAAGCGGATAGACAGGTTTATGCAGCATTTGGCACGATAGTAGGATAGACTGAAGAAGTCAAGCAACCATTTCATTAATATACACATGGCGGCCGACTTCTAAAAGTCCATTTGAGGAGCTAGCTCAATGAGTTTCTCAGTTCCATTTCTTTTAAAAAAAAAAAAAAAAAAATCATTTGGATAGTATCAAATATAAACATTAATCATTTTGGAAGTTTATTTGAAAGGGACACCAAAAGCTCCCCTCATCTTGTTAACACATAAAGATGTCACGAAATATAATCCATCAACTATCACTGTAGCACTGATATTATTAACCATCCTGCTTTGGCATTATTCTCAGGAACTTGTTTATGCACTTCATAAGTGCTTCGAATCATTGCTATTTGACTCGGACCTGATATCTACTTTTTCTTTTTCTTTTTTTTCTTTTTTTCAATTAAAAAACCTCTTGTATCAATATCAAAGAAATGAATGAGGTAAAGTAAAATGAAGTGCTGGCAGACATATAGACCTATTCGAGCACCTGTGTTCAAATCATACACTTTGTATACTGTGTAAGTTGATGATCTAACTAAAAATGAATGACATAAAGCAGCTAGAAGTTGCGAATTGGAAAAGATAGGCAAGATAACTTCAGAAACTGTATATGTGCTCCTCGCACAGTTCAAGCATATCTAAAATATTAAAGCAAGAATTGACTTCGAGAAAAGGAGGATGACATCAATTTTGGAAATGGTAAAGTTCCTTTGGTAGTCAAACCCTTTTATTTTTTACTATTTAAATGTCATTTGCATATCCAAAAAGGTAATTCTGGCTTCATAGCATTGGCAATAGCTTCTAGAGTGAGGATAGCAAATAATACAGCATTCAGAGCTTCTCTTACACATTCTTCTACCTATTGACAGCAGTTCAAGGAATACAAATCTGAGTTGTGGAGAAACTACTTATAACTATAAATGAATTTCAAAAGCATTATATTCTTCCCAGGTCTACACAGTGAAAAAATTTCTTTTAAATAATAGCATTTGATCTTGTCATTCAATAGTGCCATCTCAAGTTTTCCAGAGTAAACATTGAGGCCAAGTTCTCTTGTCATCTCTTCACTAAGAAGTAAATAATGAGTCTCAAAGAAGTTCAAAAAATTTCAATAAAAAAAACTCCCTATTTGGTTTTTGGTGCCTGTCCAACCCTCAGTGTCCTCAAATTGTAAAACAAATCTGTAAGGTCTGTGAAAAACTTACACTAATCAGCACACAAGCTTTATTTCCAGAACCTTCCTCATTTATTACTATAGAATACTTAATATACCACTCAAGCTATTAGTCAGTCTCCTAACATAATCTTCAAAACTTAAGCTGGCAATTCCTTAATGTGCCGGGTGCTTTCTTAGAAGAGAATATATCAAATGGTTCAAATGTCCAACTCAAATGGCTTACTTGTTAATGCATCCGATTGACAACATGTTTCTGACATATTTTCAGTCATTTTCTACTATTTTCTGCAATATGTTAAACCGCAGGATTATTTCAAACATTCATTATGTGAAGATTAATTTTGAAATCAACACTGCAAAACCTATAAAAATTCATGTACAGCCTTCTCTCACTGAGAGACGGGGAAGTTTAGAAGAATTACTACATTATGTCCAGTTTTTCTTTCAATTGGAACATTAGACATTCAATCGTTTAAACAAGACCTGGTCTAAAGTGCACCTTTTTTCGAAACATCAACGCCATTGTACAAAGACAAGTACATTTCAAGCCTATAACACCTATCCTGAGGAAACATGTAATAGTTATTGCCTGTCCAATCCAGATACATTGTTTACGGGATCACAAAAGCAATATAGACCGGTTTTAAATTTTAAGCAGCTAAAATGTTATGATTTGAACTTGTGCATCTTGTGTTTCTGAAATTTAATCAAGTATTGTAAGAAAATAATTATAACTTTCAGCTACGGAAAGTAATACCAGTGTTCTGCCAGGAAATTTGTATCTGATATGTGTGACCAAGAGACAAAGATCTAAAAATGTTTACATTTAGTAATATTACCTCCAAAAGGTGATTTGAAAAGAAGAAAATATTGACTCCTGAAAATCAATTATAAACCATTTAACCTCGTTACATTTTTTTTAAAAGCATAGTCTCTATTTCTAATTCGGTAGTACAACTAACAGAATCTTAAATCTTATAAAGTTGTCCTCGCAAATTTTTGGAAAGCGAAGATTCTTTTTGTTGTGTAAAATTTTGGAAATTGTTGAAATTATTCTGATTTTAAGCAAAAATTATACATCTAAATTATACAAATTTTTATTGAAACTCTCATCAACAATTTCAACAACTTTCCATTTTCGCCAAAAAAACATTAAGAATAACCAAGTTCACGAAAAATTCCTCATTTTTACAGCCTTGTTTACTCCGCTGTCGTTGCCCAAAATTATAAGCAAAAAATAAAAAACCAATACATTCACATTAAACCCTAGAGAAACAAAATTTATACAAAATAAAACCAACAATCTATCAAACAAAACCAGTAAAAATTCTATTCAAATCGAACCAATAAAAACGCAAAGGATCTAAAACACGATAAAAACAATTGAATACATACCGATTTAGCGAACTCGATTTTCAACGGGATACCACGGAGGACGTATCCTTGTAGGCGCTGTTTAGCAGCTTTGGCAGCCTCGATGTCCTTGAAGTACAGAAAGGCGTAGTTCCGGCCGGGGTACAGAGTCAGGCTATCTATTTTTCCGTGCTTTTCGAAAAGCGTTTTCAACTCCGACTCGGACACTTCACCTGAAACGTTTCCAATCCATAAATTATTCGACGGAGGGTTCCCCTGCCCCGGATCTGCTGTTGAAGCGGAAGAGACATTAAAATTGACCGGGCTATGGCCAGTTTTGATCGAAGCCATTAATTAATCGAAAGATTTAACGAGATATGAGGATTCTAAACAAGGAAAATGAAGTTCTGTAATTGATTTGAGAGAGGGGGCAGAGAGGATGAAAAGTAAGGGATTAATTGAAATGCACAGAGCGAGAGAGTCCAGAGGAAGGGTTTTCGATGAGAAGATTGGGTGGCGTCGGTGGGTGGGAGACAGAAGGCTCTGACCATGGATAACGGTCCTTGATTTTAAGGTTAATATCGATTTCGTCCTCACGTCTTTTCTTGATGGAGATCTCAATTTTGAGAAAAATTGCAGCTAAAGTCCCAATTTTTACTTTATTTTGTAGTTTTGCCTAATTATATCAGGGCTTAGGGCCGTGGTAAGAGTAAGCAGTTTTTACTCGGAACCACTCGATCGAATTGAATCGAACCATAAAAGACAAGCTTTTATTCTAGCATAGAGTCAATTTTTTATTAGGCTTCAGAAATATATATATATCGATCGAACCGAATCGGACCGAACCATATAAGAGAAGCTTTTATTCTAGCTATAGAGTCATTTTTTAATTAGGTTTCAGAAATATATGTACCCATATTTGATCTCCATTTCTAAAAATTCATTTTTCTCAAAATTTATTTTCAACTACACATTCTTTTAATAAAATAATTT
>NW_019247561.1:71035-73482 GCF_002742605.1 Olea europaea var. sylvestris | reverse complement strand
ACAACAAAAAAGAATTGCAAAGGTTTCTAGGCCAAGTAAACTTTTTAAGATGCTTTATTTCTAACTGTGCAGGGCGAACTAAAATCTTTTCGCCGCTCTTAAAGCTGAAAAATTAGAACGAATTCGTTTGGAAAGAAGAACATCAAAAGGCTTTTGAAAGCCTGAAAACATATTTATCAAGCCCACCAGTGTTGGTGTCACCAATCCAAGGACAGCCAATGAAAGTGTACGTATCGGCTGAAAAAGAATCAATAGCTGGAATGGTCGCACAGGAAGACCAATTTGGTGAAGAAAGGGCAATTTACTATTTAAGTAGACGGTTAACGAAATGTGAATGTAATTACTCTGCTATCGATAAATTATGTCTTGCATTGTATTTCACATGTACAAAATTAAAGGCTTATTTACGGCCCGTAACCGTTTATTTAATTTTTAAAGTAAACTTAGTTAATTATATGTTCTCACGCCCTATTTTACACCAAAAGGTAGGCCTTTGGACATTAGTTTTATCAGAATTCGAGATACAATATATACCTCAAAAGGCAGTCAAAAATCAGGTTTTGGCTAACTTTCTAGTCGATCATCCATGCCTTGACATATCTGAAGAAATTGAATTAGAGATCAATTCAATCGAGCTAAAACCTTGGGTGTTGTATTTCGATGGGTCAAAAATCTCCAAAGGTGCAGGAGTAGGAGTAGCATTGATTAATCTTTTAGAGATTTGCTACAAGTTCGCGTTCACTTTAGACAGGATGTGTACCAACAATCAGGTCGAATATGAAGCTTTAATCGTAAGCCTATAACTAATAATAGAAATGGGAGTAAAAAATGTGATCGTTAGGGGCGATTCTCAATTAGTAATTCACTAATTGATTGGTGATTTTAAATGCCAAAGTGATTCCATTATAAGTCAATATGAGATTGCCCAAGAATTGTTAGAAGAATTCGACCAAGTAGAACTTCAATGCGTTAATAGGATATATAACGACGTGGCAAATGAGTTGGCCCAAATGGCCTCAAGGTACTCAAAGGTTTTGAATTGAAAGTCTACTTGTGAGTATGGAACCATATTACCCGTGACCCAAAGAAGGGCGAGAAGGATGGAATTTCACTGCATACAAGATGAAGATGCAATAGATTGGAGAACAGAGATTAAAAGGTTCCTTAAAGAACCTAATGGAGGGATTAGTAGGAAAATGAAACTACGTTTGCTGAACTATACACTAATAGATGAAGAGTTGTTTAAGAAACGCTCTGATGGTGTAGTGCTAAAATGTGTAAGTCTGTAAGAAGCCAGAACGATCATGGCTGAGGTGCACGAAGGGATATGTGGAGCTCATCAAGCTGGCCAAAGGATGAGATGGTTAATTATTAGGAGTGGATATTTTTGGCCAAAGATGGGAGAATTATGCGTTCAGTATGCAAAGAGTTGTTTAGCATGCCAAAAGCATGGTCCAATACAAAGGGCGCCAGCACGAGAGATGACACTTATTATTAAACCTTGGCCGTTCAAGGGTTGGGCGATAGAACTGATAGAGAAGATTTTTCCCCCATCGTCCAAACAACATACTTTTGTTATAGTTGCAACCGACTATTTCACCAAGTGGGTAGAGACGGTACCTTTGAAAGAGATCACCCAAAAGAATGTCATAGAGTTTATCCATGATCACATCATTTATAGGTTTGGAATTCCACAAACGTTGATGGTAGATCACGGAACGTCTTTGAATGGGGATCAAGTGAACAAATATTTGAGCGAGTTTGAGGTTAAATTAGTAAACTCCGCACCATATTACGCTCAATCCAACGGACAAGCAGAATCTCCTAATAAGATTCTAAAAAATATTATCAGAAAGATGATAGATGAAAATGCCAGAAATTGGCACGAATGTCTTAACAAGGCCTTATGGGCTTATAGAACATCACCTTGGTCAAGTATCAAAATTACTCCTTTCCAACTTACTTATGGACAGGAGGCCGTTTTGCCTATGGAAATCAACGTGCAATCGATTAGAGTGTGCTTGCAACATAAGTTAAATGATGATGAGTATATCGAATCACTAGTTCAAAATTTATTGGGGTTGGACGAATTAAAGTTGGATGTCTTAGATAGATTGCAAGTTCAAAAATAAAGAATGGCTAAGTTTTATAATAAAAAAGTCATAGCCAAGTCATTCAGCCTGGGCGAACTAGTTTGGAAGACGATACTCCCTTTGGATAGCAAGGATCCAAAGTACGGGAAGTGGTCGCCCAATTGGGAAGGACCATACAAAATAAACAGTGTGTTGCCCAATGGAGCGTATCATTTGGAAGATTTAAATGGCACCAAGCACGCGAGATTCATTAATGGCAAATATTTGAAAAAATATGTTCCTTCTTTATGGGAATATGAACAGATAAAAGTATAATCAAAACATGTTGAACGATTAAGGATAACAAGGTCAGAG
>NW_019247561.1:69637-70892 GCF_002742605.1 Olea europaea var. sylvestris | reverse complement strand
GCAAGCATCCCAAAAATTGCCTTCTATCATCGAACTCCTTGTAAAGGACAAAGAGACGATGGGAAAAATTTTGACGGGAAAAATTTTGTTGCTGGCCAAAAAATATTTTCTATACCTCCCATACCAAAGGTGACATCAAGGCAAATAGTAAAATGGGCGGACCAAACAATCCATTTTTTATAAAAGACGAAGGTTTTGGATTGATTGTCAGAATGCCAAACAATGGCAGCAAATTGATTTTGAAGAAAAGAATGAAGATGAAGATGGAAGATAGAAAGTGCGAAGCATACGTACATTTATAGGGGGTGGAGATGAAGAGACAGAATATGAGCAGCCACATTCTGCCTAATAAATGGAATTAAGTACCCCAAACTCTTAGGAAAAGAGGTGGAAATATCAAGAGAAAATGTGCAAAATTTTTAGCACAAAGCAGTTAAATGCTTGAAGAATTGGCGATTAAAAGACAAACGTCAAATAAATGCACAAGAAGTTAACATATATGTTCATTAATGATGAACAAGGTTACAAAGGGAAAGTCAAATGCGAAATTACAAAAAGAAAAGTTAATGCGTCATATGTCTTAATTACAATCCACCCTATACTGAACGAATTCGTTCCCTAAATTTTTCCCAATCCTCGTTCTGCCGAGAGAAAGTGATGTTCAATTCGGCCACGACATCATTATCAACTTCCAACTTCTTGTACTGCTCGACCAAAGACTTAGTTCGCTTAATTCCCTAGGAGGCATTGCGCTTTTTAGTAGTCATTCTCGCCTTGCAGTCGTCCATTTTGGCTTGAAGTTCCTTCATCTGAGCAGCCAAACTAACCATCAAAGAGTCTTCAATCATGACTTCGGAAGAGATTTCTTTCAACTCATCATCAGCCTTGTTGATCTCCAAACGCAAAGGCTCTTTTTCAGATACGGCGCGAAGATATTGAGTACTTTTAACCTTTAGTTCAGCATTCTTGGCCAGCAAGGAGAGGACCTCGGAATGGATAACTTTCAACGTCGCTTTAAAATTGGCAGAAAGATTGAGCGACGGAAGTGTCAGTGCTTGCTCCAACTTCGCATTCAAATGCTCAAGCTTATCCTTGTGTCTGGCAGCACTAGCCTTACCAATGTCCATATCCATGAAGGACACGTACTCAAATATCGACTGCTTGAGGAACTTCAAATCTTCCTCTGAAGAAGTAACAGGACGACCAGATAGAGCAGAGCGAGATGTCTTGACTTGCCCCCAGGAAGCGAACAAGT
>NW_019247561.1:33470-69531 GCF_002742605.1 Olea europaea var. sylvestris | reverse complement strand
AGAAGATTGCGAGCATTTATAACCTCTGTCTCTGCCTTATTGATAATATGGAAGCGGTCAATCAAATTCCTTGAATAGCAAGGAGGAACAGGCCAGGTTTGTCCGAAACCAAGTTGGCGAGCAAAAAATTGGGGAGCATATATTTCTACCCCTACCTTGGCATTGGTCCCAGTTAAAATATCATGAAATAACTCCCTCCCAGTTAAAAACTGGATCCAAATGAGCAGAGAGGTGCTCGCGCTGTCTATAGTGGAGGGAGGATGCACATAGTTTGGAGTCAAAAAGGGAGGAAAATGAAAGAAGGAAGGGATTGAATCCAAAGAATAGAAGAATGAAAAAATGTCCCTTCTAGACATATTTACAGGAGCCAAGGGCTCAATGGCTAGCCCATAGCAGCTAGCAGAAGAACGAGAAATTGTGGAGCACCAAACAATGAAAAATAGGATCTCAACCACATTTGAGTGAACCAGAGAGGTCCACTACCAGTGGGAGATGCACCATTCTTTAATTGAGTTTGAAGAGAAGACATGCCTCTATAAAGGGCAGCCAAAAAGAATGAACATAAATTCAAAGGCCTGTCACGTGCCAATTCGTGCGCTATGGGTAAATAACTCAGGGAGGGTTTTATGCTTGGCACACACAAAACATATTTACAAAGCCGAACCAGAAGAAAGGCCACTCGCTCAGTATGGGAAGGCTCAGTGCTCGAATGGTTATGAAGGGTTTGCAGGCTTGAATAAGACTCGGTAAGGTTTCTACCAAACTTTGGGGCACCACCAGAAACCAAGATACCAGGAAAAATGGTATCGCCCAAAGGTGGCAGATTCACTAGGGCCCCAACATCCCTTAAAGTAATAGACATAGGGCCAAGAGGGAAAATAAAGGTATTATACTCAGAAGACCAAAAACTCAAAGCGATCGAAAAAAGTGCTGAGTCAAAAGTAGGGGGTTGAAGAGAGATTTCTAACAAATCAGGAATTCTAGCATTATCAAAAAGTGCCTTAGTGGGACCATGGTCCACAAGGCGAGCATGCCACCTACGGAAAACTTTATTAGATTTAGGCCAAGTGAGAATACCTCTTTCGCGAAGTGGCCCTAGCGGCAGAGAGTTTAGAAATGGAGGGCCTTGAGTACAAGGAAACAGCTGGCCTACCGCCGCCTGTTCGACTGCATTGTTGAAGAAAGGACCTAGGTAGAACTCATTGAGTTCGATATTGGCAGGCGTTAGAAAGTTCGGAATTATGTATGGACGACTCAGAAGTTTCTGAAAGTCTTCAAAACTAAAGGAGTCGCCAAATTGAGATTGTGAAGAAGCCATTAGGGATGAAACGGAGTTTTTTCAGAGTTACGTAGTAGGGAAGCAAAAAGATGAACAGTAAATCGTGGGAGAGAAACGCGAAAAAGTGAGGCGTGATTTAATGGTGCAGTGAAATGGCGTGTTTGGGGGTTATAAGGGTTTGCAAAACGGCGTACCTTTTCAAGCTATGGAAGAAAACAATGATTGAAATTCTTGGAAATTTCGAATGTTACTGGAAACACAAAGTGAATATGGCAAAATTTAATAATTGGTATTAATCCTGCCATATTGGGGGTTAATTGTTGACACTTAAAAATTCAACCCAAATCGAACGACCCGAGGAATGAAGCTCAATTGGAGGATATCCAAATCAGATAGCCCAAAGAACGAAGCCCAATCAGACAATTCAAGATGAAGGCCCAAATAGGGAGGCTCAGGAACGTGGTAACACCATCGCCCAAGTTTGCAAGTCGCCCAGAATCTGAGCGAATGGAGTGCCATGTAGTCGCCCAGAGCTGTTACTCTATTCTCGCCCAAACCTTCGAGTCGCCCAAGGTTTTAGCAAACATGAAGTGTTGTGGTTATCAAGAAGTGCAGTTATCAAAGCAGTTATTAAAGCAGCCCTATCACGTTCCACGATTCAAGGAACTTAATTGAAGACGGTTGAACGACAAAGAGTAATGGCAGCAATTAGAAAAGGTAGTTCCATGACAAGTTGGCCATTACGAGGAAAGTGGTCAGTTATAGAACGATCCAACAGTTTTTAGACGGTTGATCACAAAGAGATCATCCAGGGAGTGTAAAAGGAAGGAAGGACATAGAGCAAGGGGACCGAATCAAAAACTCTCGAATAGAGAACATGTAATTTTAAATTCCTTAACTTAGATTTAAACACTTCTTTCAGTAACTCATGTGCTTGCGCCCCTTGGAGGCATTCTATTTTTATTTTCAATTGTAAAGTTATCGCCAATAAAGAACACCCCTTTTTGGGACTTTGTTTCAAGAGATTTATCCCTTACACAATCGTCTGATCCCTTTTAATTGTTAGCGACTAACCTGCGCGAAACATTTTCATGAATAAATTTTTTAGTGTCCTAAGTATTATAAATCAATGAATATTTGGTGATCAAATTATTGTTATCCAATTGAATCAATGAGTGTTTGAGTGTTAATCGCATTTTGTTGCATTAGTTTGGTATCAAAGTTCAGTTATATCCTACAGTTCTTGACATTGTGATGGAGTATGTAATACGATGCGATGAGTTAGCACATTTACGTCAATAAGTCTCACTGGTATTGCAGCTGGTAAAAATGAAACAATTGCGTCGACAGGTTAAGGTGTTGATTGAGCTGATAAATTGGCTATTGAGGTGGCATGAAGATGCAGCGACTATGGAATTAACAATGGAAGATGACTTTGAGAACAAAATATCCATTTTGTCTTCTTCAATTCTAAGGACGAAATGAATTTTGATTTATACGAGAATTTCGATGGCCTGCCTAATTTCGATGTAGAAGTTAATGAACATGTATTGGAGAAGTAGGTGGAGTAGGAGACAATGGCTATATATGACAGATGGCGCACAAAGCAAAACCTCGTAAAATGATAAGGGTGCTATTGTAGCAGCAGGAAATAGTAAGGTTATTTGGGTAAATATGCAAGAGAAGCAAATGGCTAATTATAGATAACTAAATACAATTACCTCGAATTTTACTGATTTGGGGAAAGACAATTTTGGTACGTATGAAGTTGGATGTTAAGTGGAGCAAGTAGCTCGTTCACTCGGCTCGAGTCTAGGGCAAGTCGCGGGCATGAGTTGAGCACCAAATTTCTCGTTCTAGTTATTTTGTCATAACGAGTAAAAAATGTAATTTCAATGAAAAAATTGACAAGCTGGCAAATGGTGAGTTCATGGGACGAGTTGAATCACATTTTGATTACGCTAGCTAACTCGTTTGGTGAATTGAGCCAAGCCGGCACAAGTCGAGTGGTTCGGTTTGACCCATTTAACACCTATACTCTAAGGTGACGTTACCAATACGGGATCATCATCATTGCACGACCAAACATGGAGTGGTGATGCTATTGCTTTTGATATTGGTAAAGTGTAAAGTATTTTGTAATTTATATTGGCAGAATGATTTTAAAAAGAAATTATATAGTATTTCTATTTTTTGAATAAAAAATTTACTCGTAAAATGTTCTAATTATTAATTTGTATTTATTTAAAATTTAAAAAGTATAATAGTAGTGAATACTAAATATTCTGATTCCTTCGTACTGTCAAAATTTCGTTCGTTTGAGTAGAAATGTCAATTTTACCTTTTAGAAGAAATCAACATAAAAATATTATGAAATCCTTTCGATGTAATTTAAATAGTTAAAAGGTTACCTATTTTGATTTTAACTTCGATGAAAAGAGACAATGTCATAGAGATAGAGGCCAAGGCTAAGGGTAAAATAGGTTTGAACTTCCTTTAAGAGGGTAAGGGTGAAATAAAAAAGAGAGACCATCCATAACGCACAAAAAGTAAATTGTAATACGTTAATGCAAAATAACTAAGCTTTAAAGTGAAGGCAAAAGCTCCGAAGAACTTTAAAAATCAAACTACAACTACGTATTTTTAGCTTCTATTTTCTACCACCACACAATAAGGCTAAAGTATTACAAGGCGGAAGTGCATGTTTTGCAAACAATATTAGATTGTACTGGGTAATACAATATAGATTTTGAACTTCTTTTTCAATACTATCTAGTCCTAACTAATATAAATTACCAAATTGCCAAAAAAGTCGTCTTCACTTGAGGACAAGCAAGGTGCTTCACTGTCTTCTATGTCCATATAACAAATAAACAATTCCTTACTGAACCAAAAAGTTGTCCTTGGCTCGACAGATGGCGTCCAAGGCTTCTTCGCCACTAACTGATTCAGGAATATTTAGCGACTGTCGAATCTCCCTAATTGAAGTGCGAAGGAACGGATTACACAACTTCTCCTGCTTTAACGTCGTAGGGATCTAAGGCAAGTCAATGACATATGGTTAACAAATAAATTTTCCACAAAAGCGATGGAGTACAATTACCCCAAAGAAAGAAAGCAAAAATAAAAATAATAAAAATGAAGAAGATGTTATAACTTAAAATGCGATGAATCCATATCATTTTCATTTGTAACCTATAAACAAGTGTTACTATCATGGCAAGAAGCTCCATATTTCATGAAGTTTATTTTACTAAAGCAGGGATGCATATTCATAACGAGGCCTGGACAAAGTCTTGGGGGACTTTTATGGCTTGTTCTGCTTAGTTTTACAATCAATATTCTTACTGGTTAATCTTGAAAATAAGTGACTTAGTTTGATACTAATGTAAGCTTTAATTTGAAATTAAGAAAAGAATTAACCTATATCCAGACACGTTTGAAAATAAAATGTAACCAAAAAGTAGTTTTTTTTAAGCTTAGCCAATTATGGCCATGTGAATCAATCATGAAACATTTTTAGTATGAACCTTGAGGTGATATATATGCAGACATTTTCATCACAGGAGCAGCAGTATGGTTAACACTTGCAGGCAATATTTCACCTATAAACATCCAGGGAGAAAGTCGAAGAGCCATAGAAAATACCGTTGGCAATCCCTTGTTTCTGAGATGTGCTACATGGGCAGCATAAGATTGTAGTTTTTCATTTCCCGGTTCTATAGATAGTGCAAACTTCGAATTACTCTGAACAAAAATGTAACGCAGTTAGCCTACATGAAGCTTTTAGCTTGAAGACAAAATAAATAGAAAGTAAAAAAAAAATAACAGTGAAATTTCAACCTGGCTTACCAATGTATATTCGTGACCACAATATATTTTTGTATCCTCAGGCAGCAACCTAATCTTACTCAGGGAAGAAAACATCTGGTATAAAAATTGGATTAACATCATGACTTTTAGATCAAATCCTTTTCTTGGGGTTCATTTTTATTTATACATTTTTGTAGCATGAGTGTTAACCATTGAGCATATCTTTCCACAAACTCGATAGCTTATAAAAGAAATAACATCAGTATACTAAATGTCCTAATCACCTGCTCAGAAGTTCCCTGCAAGAGCTTGCCACATGATAAGCTGAACAAAGTGTCTCCTGTGAAAATTGACTTTGATCCAGGGAAGTAGAAACTAATATGTCCTGCTCGATTTGGAAAACATCAAAGATTTAGGCATCAAGGTAGAATCAACTGAGAAAAATATCAGAACAAGGCTACTTCATCAAAATCATTTGGAAAATGTATATATGACAATCTTCTTTAGAATTACTTTAACTTGCTCATCTATCAAAATTAGTTCTGGGAAAGCATTAAGTTGCTTCACTTAAAAGCAGAAACTTTTACATAAACAACCACTCAAAACAACCAAAATTTCTCAGTGAAAGGGCAAATTACTGTAGAAATTCATACTAAAATATTAATATCCACACAACTCAACTCTCTCGCTCTCTCTCTCTCTCTCTCGTCGGCTTTTTAAGTGATGTGATTTTTGTCCATGCTCGAGTCTGTTTACTGTCAAGTTTCTTTCTTTCTTTTTTTTTTTTTTTGGGCAATGCACGGAAATGTCCAGGTCTAGATATGACATATCCATACAGGCAAACCATGCCTATGCAGTACTCTCTAGACAGATTGTGTGTCACGTCGGTATGCCCAGCTCTTGCTACAAAATATTATTTTTTCCTTTCTGAAATCTAATAAATTCCCATCTATTAGATGGTTGTGGGATGGAATTGGAAAGAATGCTACTTCCTAAAACCCCTAATTCTGCAGAAGAGTCTATTCCAAACCAGTTAGGTCCACTTGATCCCAAACCCACTTACACTCTGATTGATCACAAGTCAAACAATCACAAGCAGAGCGAGATGCTATTTGCTTTTATTGCTGGTTTGTAATTGCCTATATCTGGTCCAAGAATCATGGAAGAATATTTCTAATTTCCACTTAAACATGCTTAAGAAATCTGGGATGGAAGAGAATTTGAATGATTCTAAAGTTCAAGCGGAAGAATATTGAAGTAGTTTGAATGATTCTAAAGTTCAAGCGGAAGAATATTGAAGTAGACATGTATGGATATCTTATGCACATCTAAAAATCCAATTCAAAAAATTGAAGCATAATCCTGCGTTGACCACATTTACTTCACAAATATGCAACAGGTAATTTGAGACTGAACTGGCAAAACAATTACAGGAAGTGAACTGGTTTCCAATAATTACAGTGAAATTGAAGTTAAAGTCAATGCTCTATTTCCATGATTTCAAATTAAGAAGAAACATATTATTAAGATTATAGACAAAACCTCTGGTATGACCGGGAGTTGCCGTCACGAGCACTTCATGGCTTGCAAACATCCATTTATCCCCATCATTCAAAGCAATATCAATCCCAGGGATACTCTCCTTGTCGAAACTTGATCCAATGACCTACAAGAATGTATACAAGGTTGTAGAACGGTCTAAAAATTACAATTTGGGAAATGTGATAGTCACTGAATATGAATATGCACTCTCTCATTTAAACATTGATTACAAATTTACAATGACAATCTTAATTCCTATTATAAAGCGAAACGCAGCTTTATAAGTATAACCTGAAGTAATAAAATACCGACTATCCATTGCCTTTTTGATGTGGAAGGGAAGAGACATCAGGTCCCCGATGAGTCACCCCTATCTATCTCTTGATCAGAACTCAACTAGATAATATGGCCCCTCAGGAAAACATTTTAAAGGTGAATTCTTCCATTACCCATCCTCCAAATAAATTTCCCAGCTTCAAAATTTATATACCATTGATGCATCTTAACACGAGGAGGCTAATAGAAAAAATATGTGAGGATATTTTTAGACACCTCTAAAGAGACATTTTAATCATGCATTTTCTGATGGCAAGCTCAAGTCATCAAGTCCACAACAATTCCACATTCCGTAGTTTCTCACCAATCCGATGCTTAATTGCTTGCTAATGATAAGATAATGAGATTGATTATTTGCATCTAATAGACTTAACTGGGAAAACTAACGGCAGTTAGTCACATCCTATTTAGCCTCATTAAAAGTCTCAAGTCCCCACACTTCATCCCCAAAGAATATACTCTTTAGATACAAGTTACCCTCTACATGTGACAGCTGCCTCACTTCTCTGTGGCTGGATTTAGTGAAGTTGTCTCTAGAATACAACATTCAGTCTACTTATCAAATCAATTCAACAGAATAAATCAAATATCTATCTATTATATCCTTCTCAAGTTTCACAACCTACAAAGACATTCATGAATTGCAAAGATAATACAACCTGCACTACATTTTTTCAAAAAGATTTCCCCTGAAAAGTTGTAATAGGCATTGTCTTCAAAGTCATTAACATGTGTACAAATGGTTACGTGCATGCATTTTTGTCTGGGTTCACATGCGCAGAAGGGCCAGATACTACAAAAGGTAAAATTACCATACCTTTGCACCATACCTTTCTTTTAATTCCATGTTGCCATCTGTGTGATCATGATGATGATGAGTGTTCAGTATGTAATTCAAATTCCATTTTCTTCGATCCAACACATCTATAACAGGTGCAGCTTCAGAAGGATCAACCAGTCCAACTGTTCCAGTATCCTCGTCGTGTAATATATATACATAGTTGTCTCTAAGGCAAGGTACCTACAGCAAATAAAAAGACAAGATAAGCATAATTGTGCTAGTTTTTCTAACTAAGCATGCACGTATCTATCGTGACAGTAAACAACATGCAAGAGGCCTATGGAGATTGACTAAGAGAAGAAACAGATATGCCTAACGTCTCCCAGCTGCTGCACAGAATTATGCTCAGCATGATAAAGCATCCAATGAAAAATCAATTCCTCAGTTACCTTTATCCAAACTACTTAAAAAGACGCCATTCAAATAGCGTCTTTCCAGCATTGAGCCTAATAATGCAAATTATCACATCCACAACTTCAAAATTCTCCCCTAGCATTTGGACTTTTCCAGTTCTAAAACCTTAACCTGTCAACCATAAAGTTCTCATTCATCAGAGTCTACAACTTTAGTAGTTCTTTTCCCCAGTCTCTCATTTGTTTCTCTTTTGTCATCATTTCTCTTGTTGTGTTATTGCCATTGAATAATATGTAGTTCCCAAACCAGAAGTTAATAATTGATTAGGCAAACTGAACTAGATAACCAAGTGACTACAATTCAACTCCAGCAATTCTACAATCTGACGGTCAGGAATCTATATGTTGAATGTTCATGTTTCACTTATATAAGCATTTACACAATGTTCTGTAACTAAACTCAATAAACAAAAACACAGAAAAGTTATTAAATTGGAACTTGATAGTTTTGCTCAGCTACAAAATTATAACTCCATTCCACGGGCGACGATATTTTTTACCCCTATGCCATTCCTCCCAAACTCAACATCTAGATCTCTAAATACTCAGAAGCTTTAAAGTTTACAAGTGCTTTTCACAAATTAATGGTTTCATTTCAAATAAGAGTGTGCTGTTTTTTCTTAGACACAATACAGCAGTGTTTACTGAACTATATAAGTAATATTGACACAAAAAGTAGTACGTGCTTTCACATGACACTATCTACTATTCGAACTCCCTGCTTTCTCTAAAAGAACAGTTATTATAGGATTATTGACAAAGTTTCATAAGAAAGAAGAAAAGTTAAGCATATAATCAAGAGGAAGTAACACGGATATCCATATAGTCTAACTGTGGTTGACCTGTATAATTATCATTTCTCCATTTTGGTTGACCTAGGATTCTCTCAACCATCAAAGAAGATATTTTAAACCACTCGGATGTTATATAACCCAACACATATGAAAAATCAAGGGAATATATTTATTAAATTAAACTTTGCGTTTATTCAATATTGTTGGAACTTAAGATAATGACTCACCAATTCACTGTGTAAACTAGATGACATTGGGGATGATATAACAGCACGAAACTCATCATTGGACACAATAGGTGGTTTTTTTTCCCCATGCCCGTTGTCTCTCAACTCAACATCTATCCCTCTAGTTAGTCAGAAGCATCAAATTTTAGCCATAACCATTCTTGGCAAATTAGAGGTTAAACGAGCGTGACAAAGTGAAGGGAACACAGTTAACTCAATGTTCACATTAGTGTTTACAGGATTATATCTGAAAAATCGATACAAATAGTAATGTGTCTTAACCTAGCACTAAGTACTATTCAAACTGCACGTCTGCATCAATCCTTTCTCTAGAAGAACAATCATAATATCATCCCAAGAACAAAATTAATGACAAAGTATCAAAAGAAAGAAGGAAAAGCTAAGAATTCATCATACCTCAAAAAGGGTCATTGATATCTATATAATCTGTGAGCAACTTATATAAATATATTTCTCAACGTTGGTTGACCAGGGAATGTATCATCTGCCATAAGAATACATGTTGACACAATCTGATGTTGTCTTAGGATTACGTCTTCCCAAAACCCCACATATATGAGAATTCAAGGGAGTAGAATTTATTAACTTGATATTTGCATTTGCTCAAGAGTGTTGGAACTTTGAGATTATGACTCACCAATTCAATGTGCAAACGGGATGACATGTTGGTGATGCTGCAACAACGTGAAACTCTTCTAAGACATCGACTAACACCCCTCATGGTCCGGTATGGAATAGGCAAAAACCTTATGAACTCGAACAAAAGGTTCTTTCTTAGGCAAAGCTGTCTCATCTCTGGCCATATACACAGCTCCGACCCCTTCCAAAACAAAATGATAATAAAAATGCTGAATGGAAATTAAAAGAACCCATCATCTATAAAATATTCAGGGGAAAAAAAAAAGGGAAGCAATCTTTACGCCAAAACACAAACTAGAAACTCCAATTTCCATTAAATTCATGTATTAATTAAGCAAGCAAAAGTTTAAACACTTACAACAGGATTAAGGAAATATCAAATTATCCACAGTAATATTGTTACAAATAAACATTATAAAAATCTGTATTTTTAAATATTTAAGGATTAGATGAAGGAAAATTCAACAAACCTTGAAACTTATAGTTTCGTTTTTTTATTTTTTGAAGAGTTGAAACTAATAGTTTTTTAAATTGCGAACTAAAACAATCTATTAGCAAAAGTGCAAAAACCTAATAATAAAAAGATATTATTAAAATGTGATGCCGTATGAAATTAGCAATAAATTGGCGTATCAAAAAGAGTAATGAATAATGTGACAATTGAAAGAAGAAGAAGAAGACAAATCTCATTACAAGTAAACCATATTGAATGATAATGACGAGTCCAAATTCAATCACAGTCCAAATTAAAATCCAATTCTACTAAACCTCAATTAAATGAATACAGATTCATGATAGAAGATCCTGATCGTGCCAATCATTTTCCATGCATTAAAATTAGAATATTAGACGCCATAAATGTGCATAAATATGAAATATTTTTTCGTACGCACAGTTATGTATATCACAATACATCTATACGTATAGAAAAGAGAGAGAACGGATAGAAGGAAAGAGAAACCGTTGAACGAGGGTGGGAGGCCATGGCAGCTGGTCTGGCTTAACAGAAGATCATTTGAATCTTTTCTTCATTTCATTAGCTTTTCTTTCTTCCTTCTAGAGACTTGACAGAGAGAATCGTAGAGGAATGTTACCATGATCGATTTTATGAAAAGATAAAATTTTGGTTGAGGTCCCTAATCATTACAACTATTGTTTTTTCAAGATTTTTTATTTTTATTTTTTACGGGAACCCGCAACCGCTACCATTTGGATGCGCACTAAATAAACCTTCGGACTTACGCAATAGTTTGCAAACCACGGCAGCCAAGTAAACCGCACTAAATAAGTTCTGTGCGACAGGCTCGACCGAGAAAATATTGGTAAGGAGAATCGAATTCGTAACTAAAGATTTCCGCGCTCGCCTACTTCACCAATTCAGCCACTCCATGAAAGGCATTTTTTCAAGATTTATTTGTTGGTAGTATTGCCTCCAATATTTTATTTTCTGGATTGTGTGATTCTTAATCATGATTTTCATAGGGGTGGCAACGGAGCCCGCCCCGTCCCGCTGAGTATTTTTTAGCCTTGAATCTGCCCTGTTACCAGTTTTAGGTGGGACAGGATGAGTGTCTGCTTAATTTTTTTTTCCAAATTTTGATAATTCATTTTATTATCTCCATTCCTTAAAATGAGACAATAATAAAGTTATTAATTTTTTAAGTAACTTATTTATTCTTAAAAGTTAAATTATTCAAATATATTTAATAAATTAAGGTAATTTTAGTTGCCATCTTCTAATAGAATTAATGAAATTTCGTGGAATTTTTCATTTAAAGTATTGAATTCTTAAAAATAAATAAATAAATGAACTGTGCGATGGTTGGCGAGGCCTCTGTTACCCGTACCTGCCCAAGGTGGAATCCCCCGCCCCCTATTGAGTATGACGAGTGTTTTTGTCATTCCTAAATTTTCATTTCAAAGTTCTATTAAGTTTCTTGTTATCTCCCATGGTGAAATAGGTGAGAGTACTCATGTTCATCCACTGCTTAACAAGAATGGATTAATTTGAAGTGTTGTGAAATTTGAAAAATAGAACATTTCATTATAGCTAATAAAAGTTACATGAGCAAGTGATCAATGATTGCGACAAAGCATTACAACTCGATTGCACTCTCCTCCAAGCCTACATTTTCAAAGAAATTTTTGAATTACTATCATCTAATAAATTGAAGAATTCTAAATTAAGAAAACAAATTTAATTTGGTAACATTTGTCATAGGTCTAACATGGCGCAATACTAGGAAACAAGAAATCAATAACGACATTCTTCACAACATGCATCACTAAACCAAGATTAGTGCATTTTATGGATATTGATTCACGTAATACACACGTTGAATTTTTGTAATAAACATGGATAGGACAATACTCTATAAAATATCCAAAAGTAACAATACTGAAGAAACATTTTCGTAGTTTCGCTACATAATTGTGTGTGTTGTAAAACATTAGTAATTCAACATTTTGTTATAGCCAATAAAGTCGTACAAATACTTGATGAAGGATTGCCACAAAGAATTTCAACTCGATTGTATACTCTTAGGAGCCCACATTTTCGAAGTTAGTTTTTTAATTATCAAACATGCTATATAAACAGGCTTGGAGACAGATTCAAAATCAGGGGAGACACGTATCAATTCAAGATTGGAAAGTTTAAAAAAAAATAATAATAACACCAAATTATTAATTCACACATCAATCTGTTTTCTGTAGTTCTGTTTTATGAGCCTGTTCAAGAGGAATTATTGTTTTAAGTATAGATAGACATATTTTAACAAATTGGCAGCATTTTGTTTGCATGGTTCCCAAACCATATGGAATTTGAAAATAAAACATTAATAGTACGCGTTATAATTAATCCGAAAAATTGCAATTGTAAATATATGCTTAGCACAACATAAGATCAAGTTGTTACACTTTTGTAGCATTACTTGATCATGTCCTTGTCCAACTTGAGTTGACCATGAAAAAAATGCTTGATTTTGTGAACAAATAATTATTTGTTTATATCGATGAATCAATAGGTCTATTAGAGAATTCAAAATTAAAAATACAAATTAAATTTGGTAACATTTCTCGTAGGCCTTACATGAATAAAGACTAGAAAAGAAGTAATAGAGAACTCAAAAATCCTTCACAACATGCGTAAGTAAACTATGATTAATGCATTTTATGGTTAATGATTCAAATAATACACACATTGAATTTGTAAAAAAGTTAATATTCTTTAACATATAGTAATAATGATGAAGAAACTTTTTTGTGGCCTAGCTAATTATTTGTGTAAATTGTCATTTTTTTTTTAAAAATCAAAGATCACTAGTGATATTACTTCATATAATAAAAATGAAAAGATAGGTAAAGGAGGGAACATAGACCTAACATCCAACAAATAATAAAGTGCAAAATGATATCAAAGTAAATGATAATAGTAAATATAATGAATGTATGAAACGACTCAAGGGTACTCTTCAGGGTATGTTCTCTTGTAATATATAGAACATATTATGGTTCTAGTTTGAAACATGTCATAATCATAGAAATTTGATCATATATTACTCACTGGTGAAAGGTTTTGTTTGGGAAATGGGGCCCATCTAGTGGAAAGGGCCGTCCGAGCGATGGTCCACTGAATGTTAGTTAGAATGCAGGTGCATCTGATCTCATCATACTCATATTTACATCATCTAATGCACACTTAATCGATGAATCTGGTCCACTGAATGCCGGTCGGAATGCAAGTGCATTTGATCTCATTATACTCGTATTTACATCATATTTGTCACCGGTATAGTAATAATACGTATGATCTGTGTTACAAAAGGAACTACAATAAGAGTAGTGAAGACCATAAGAGGAACATCAAAGATTAGTACCCATTGCTTCCTCGACTCAAAAAATGTCACCTTACTTTTACCCTTATCAATTCTAGTAGGAGTGGTCTCAATAGGAGGAGGATTCCCGAATTACACTAATTTGAGGAGTGGCCCCAATGTCTATGACGAAAGCATAATAATGGCCTCTTCTCATAAATGATTGACTGCCAGAAACCACGATTATTATCGCATTCAATACAAACCCTGTTAGGCAAGATTCATGCTCCAAATTCACCTTGACACTTGATTGTCTCAAATAGGAGGTAGCCTCATCAATCCTCTATGGTATTTCTATAAACTACATATTCAAAGGTAAATTTTTAAATAACTGTAATCTTTTTGTAAATTGACTGTACCTTGTTTGCATAGATACATTGGAATTTAGAAAGAAGATTAAATTCAATATTAAGCGTTGCCAATAGTTCAAGTTACAATAGCAAATGTATGCTTGGAAGGGTATAGAATCGAGCTGCATCACCTTCTAGCATTCCTTGATCACTTGCTTGTTCTAGTCAAGTTGACTACGGAAAAATACTTGATACGCAAACTTCACAGCACGTACAAAATTATTTATCTACCTAACCCAATCAACAGGTTCACTGAAGAATTCAGAACTACCAATAAAAATTAAGTACGGTAACATCAGGCAAAGTTGTTGCATGAATTGACAGGATCAAAGTCTCAGTTGTTAAAGCTATCTATAGTTTTGGATGTGAAGAAGGAATCTCTGCAAGCTACAAAAAAGATGAGTTAATATTGCCAAACTGAGAATAAGTTAAACAAACGAAAAGGGCCACTGTAGTTGTGAATTTCTCAGGAAAAAAAAAATGTTCAATCAACAAAGACAAAGCAAATCTTCAACTTCCCTTATAATGCCACTTCGCATCAATAAAGCCTACTCTATATACCTCAAACCAATATAAGTGAAGTTATGTACATCAGTTTTAATTTATGAGCTCCTTTCAACCATTTGGCGATTGAAAGAGAAATATGAAAATATGATTTCTAGATATCATTTTCTTACTTTGCTTTCCATTACTGGTGACGTTTGTGAGCTACCACCAAGAGCAGCTGCAGCAGATTCCACATGAGTTAGAAGATACTCGTAAATCTTCTTTCTTATTCTGTCGATTGTTTCTGCTGAGACACGAGGTGTTTCTTCATCCTTGGAAGACCCAATTTCATCCAACCAGTCATTCACACTCTTGAGCTGACTTAACATGCCAGCTATTTGACCGTTATCTGATAAAGCTGAGGTGTCCACATCAGCATCCAAGAACCTTTCCACGAAACCTAAGAACCAATCCTGAGACTCCAACCTCAACATTTTTGCCAAGTCCACAGACTCATCGAGACCATCTCCTTTAACCCAATCAATCAGGGGTGAAGTTTTTGTGTTGTGACCAACAGCTAATCCACCACTTGCCCGACTTGGATTTCCAGAAGAGTGATTCTTGGAGCTTGCTGACTGTCGATGTTTGGTCAGGGTTTTTGGAGCTGTGCTTTTAGTAGAGTTCTCAAGAGCTAAAACGGGTTGATTAATCGGAATTACTTTTGGGCTTGGAGCCAGAGTTGATGCTGCAGCCAGGCTTGAGGTATCCGGTTTGCCATATAGTGTGAAGGATGACAAATTTGTAGCCAATGCTGCATGAACCCAAGAAGCTGCGCGTTTACACCTGTCTAATGTGACCTTTTGCACTTCTTCAGATGGATCTTCATTTTGTGAAGAGTCAGAACTAATAGTTTTCGATAAAGAATCAGCAACAATACAAGCACTATTCAAGCTTGCATGCAGGGCCAAGAACTGCTCGACAGTGGGCTGTGGGTTATCTTCCTTAGCAGACAAACTCAACTCAGCATATGTGCTGTTCCACAAAAAGAGAATGTATCAGTGGAGAACCAAATGAAATAAGCTTAGAAGTGTTATTTTGACCAATCCAAGGTGAAAATGGAGAATTCTTGGTCAGCCAGTTTCCCAATGAAGATATACTTTTCAGAACATGACGTGTATATAAGTAAGGAAATAGTAAGGGAGGGCTGAAACCAGGTTCCGAGGACAAAATAAAGTGATTTTAGCTGAACTTCAGCTAGGAACTACAGGAAAAGTAGAAAACCATATTAACTCAAAGCTGGATTAAATCTGGTTTCAGTATGAGGTGGTCAATATTTGGTAGAATTTTCTACTAACTATTTCTTCACAAGTGTGTCACAAAGAATAATGAAAAGGGGAGAGAGAGATCATAAAACCTGTGTATCGACAATATGTTAGCATTTTAGTATTACCAGTAAAAGTTGAATGTAATCTAAGTTAGAGAAACTTCTGCTCTGAAATTGGATCAATATAACTTCCAAATAAGCACAAACAAGTTTGACTTGAACTGAATTGCACATTGAGTTTCCCAAACAGGTAACTACAAATAAATGACAAACTTTAATTCAGACCTTTTATTAATAAGGTTGTTATTTCAAGGTCTGACTACTCAAATAGCTCAGTTTATTTTTCCAACAATGTCAAAACTAACTAGTCATCCAAGAGTGTTATAGATCCCAATCTGGTTCACATAGTTGCAACTATGTCATTTGTTAGTCTAGAAGGTTCAATAGTTATTTAGTTAGCAGGGTAAAAGTGTAATAGTCTTGTAGTAGGAAATGCAAATAAATATGGAGGGAAAGGGGGCTAGGAATGGCATTCAAGTACTGATTTTCTGTTAGGAAAAGGAAGAGACCCGGCCTCTCTAATGACCCTGGAATTTGTCCTTTGCTTGAGTTCAATTAAATCCAGCAAAAGATCAAGAATTAGATTTTTTTTCTCTATGAAGCAATTAGAGTAAAAACAACTTTAGAACGAAAATTCACTTTTCTCAGGAAGGAAAAGAAAAAATAAAGAAAAGAAGTAAAATTTTCAACCTTTTATATGGAAAAAATAATTTTCAACCTTTTATACCAGCGAATCCAGGGGGAAAAAAAAGGGAAGTAAATATTTGTCAAACAAATCCAAAAAAAAAAAAAGAAAAATCCTAGTTCTCAAAATTAAGCACATATGAGGAGGAGTTATTCCGAGATTCAGTTTAGCTGAAATGTTGATCACGAAGGTCTTGTTATGTTATTTCTTCTTCCTCGCTTTATTTCTTGCTACCATTGAAAATTGAAAATTAGAATCTTAATTTTATTTTTTTGTGAAATGTTCGATTACACACATTTTTTTGTTGACTCAAATATCCAAGTTTCGCCCGACTAATCTTGAGAAGTTACCTTCCTCCCGGTTTGCCATTTGGGCAAATCAGATGCAGTCACAACTTATACACACTTGAATTGGACATTCGGAAAGCAATCCTCCTCCATGTGGACCCCCATTTACGACGTGCGGGTGGGACCCCCGGAGGGGTGACAGAGCACACCATAACTTTCTCTCCACAAGATATCTGCCTTCCAACGTGAATATTGCCTTCCAGCCACGAGACTTTTAACATTTGATACTTCATAAAGAAACCTCCTACTTTACCATTACGCTATGCCCATGGAGCTCGATTACAAATATTTTAGATGTATACAGTTCATTATAAGTATAATTTTGAATTTTTATAATTCTAAAATATTATAATATTTTCTTTTACGTTTTTAAACCTCAAATTGCCTGGTGCTTGCACATCACCCCACAGAGGCAATGAAACGCCATTCACCCTTTTACCCTTTTCAAAAACTGCTCAAAATCTCAATAATCAATGTTAGCATAACTACTTGGAGGCTAGTTACCCCAAAATTGATAAAATTACCTATGAAGTTCAGATAAACCATTCAATCATAAATCACCAACCTACGAAAAATGTTTTCTGAGGTCTATGACATGAAAGGAAAACTTCTTTCTACCAGCAACTACGAGTTTAAACAAGAACATGAACGAAACTCAACATAAGCTAGTCATCTGTTCAGGGCCAACATATGTGAGAGGTCATTTTACAAACTACTAGAGGAAATAGATGTTAAAGATTTATCTCCATTATCCCATGAATCATGATATTATTATATCTTCCATATTTCCGGAGATTATTTCCATACTACTTCGATCATGTAATCAGTATGGGATCTTTCCATTGGCTAGTTTGTAAATAAATCATGGACAGGTATACAATTTTTATGTTAATCGATGTCTCAAATTATATTCAGTTTATTATTTTATCAACAAGAAACTCGCCGCCAACACATGCAGCTGTCTAACTGACGAAATGTCCAACATGCTACTTCAGACTGACAAAAGAACCTTCATCAGCCTTAAGGAAATATATACGGTCTTAGCAAGTGATATCATATTGTAGTTACCCAACATTTGTTAGCATTTTTCTACTCCAATTTGCTGTGCCGCATACCAAAACAGGAAAAAAAATAAGAAGAGGCACACAAGGTTTAAGCAGTCGGGAACTATGCAAAAGATTTTCAACAGCTGAAATGCGTACAGATATCTAAGATGCCTATCAGTAGTCAAGTCACATTTTTCTTTCATTTTGCAGCACTGTACAGCCTTGTTTGGGCTCCATTAAAATTAAATTATGGGGAAAAATAAATTTTGGAATAGTAATTTTTTGAAGAATGTGTGGTTAAAAATGAAGGAAAAGTTTTGGATTTATGCGTAATATTAGATGAGAGAAAAAGATGCATTTTGAATAAAATGAAGCCCAAATAAGGGAAATATATACATTCAGGAGAAGGATGGGTAAGGGGGAATTTTATTTTTTATTTTTTATTTTTTTTAACTACCGCAGGTGTCCGGGCCAACTTACAAACACCTCGACTAACCCCACGGGATTTTGAAGTTTACAATCGGGTACTCACCTCAGTGACCCTGAGGGGACTCGAACTGATGACCATTGGGGTGCAAACCCATAACCTGACTACTGAGCTACCCCTCAGGGTTGGTGAAGGGGGGATTTAATCTCTCTGTTTTCTTTAGTAGTGATGCAGAAATGTTTCACGAATCCTTGCTCATTGTGTAAATATAACTCGTTCAACTTAAGATACAGAGTTCAGGATGAGATCTGGACTGTTTGCAAGTGGGACGAAACCATAAATGTTTGTCCGTCTCGTGGTGTCTTTCACACACGCACACACATGTTCATGTTTACATTTTTGGCTGCCTTTAACTATCAAATTATGTCTTCTAATGAATTAAGAATTCACCTATATTAGCAAAGATATAGTAGACAACAATCCATGGTATATGAATGCAGCTTCAAAGATCCAAGGGAACTTTTCCTTTGTTAGATAACAGCTAAGACGAAACTTCAAATAGTTGTAACCTCAGCAAGTGCAGAAGAATCATGGTTAATCTGGTGAACAGTTTCAACCACTTGCTTTTCCTTGGAAATTGGACTTTGACCAATGGACTCAGTTTTGGACATTTTGCAACTTGATTTGGTCGTGCCAGCTAAATTAAAATATAGGATATGCTAGATTGGAGGAAGTGAAATGGCAGCATAGAAGGAAAAGGTTCTTAAGAAAAATAAAGTCTCATAATGGGAACTCTCCTTCCTACATGAAAAATCAACAAAACAATAGAGGTTATATGAAAACTGGAATATGCATTTTTCATCTGAGTTCATTAGCCTACAAAATGCTGCCAACTATTTAGGACCAGTTGATAACCAGTAGTGAGGCTCTAAAATTATTTCAATTAAAGGAAATCGAAAAATCCTCGACATTTCGTTCTCAAGAAAATACCTTAGACATTGAAGTAAACTTTCTGCGGCAGAAGCCTCCTGCATTGCTTCCATGGCAGCCATTTGTGCAGCATCTCTATGCTTCAATACGTCCTGTATGGGAAGGAAGCTCTTGCAATCAGAAATCTCAAGCTCATATCCAGATAAGTTAATGTATCAAATATAACAAGCAAAGCATAGTAAATCAAATAATAAATGCAATAAGCCAACAAGAATGACATCAAGATGAAATATTACTTGCAATAAAGGAAGGTTCTCACTAAAGAAACTCCAGCTTTCTTTACTGTTATTTCAACATGTAAATCACCAGGCAATATTAATTCAGAAACACTTGCATATTATTTAGAAGGTAGCATTAGTATTGGTCATATTTTCACTGAAAGAACGAAAAGAGTAATTCATGTTTAACTATCCCCGATTAGATTTGTCTGTTGTTTAAGCAGCAAATTTTTCAACAGGGGAGTTCAGCTATCAGAAATTCTAAACAAATAAAAAAATGGATCTATGAGTCAACGAGATGGGATGAGGCTCCAAGGTTACCAACAAGGTGGGCGAAAAGAAATTGAATAGAAAGCGGTGTACCTTCCCAAGCTTTACAATTGATGACGGGAGTGATGCACATGAAAAAGTTCCATCTGTTAATTTACTTTTACTGAGAGAAACCTTGACTAAATTGCCAGGGAACCCATGATTAGCAGACTCTCCAGACTTCTTCCCAGGCGAAACTCTCTGTGCAGTTGGTTTATTATCAGCCAAATCTGCATTTGTCGAAGCTTTCTTCACAGATGCATTGACCTTATTTTCTTCCCGGGATGATTTTGAAGACTCAACCTTATTCTCTTCTTTAGATGGCAACCTTTCGCTTGTCGATTTCCTTGGTACCTGCAGAATGTATCGAAATAGAGTGGAGATGCCAGAATTATTATTCAAAAACTTCAAATTTCAGTTGGCATTACATAATACTCTTCCAAAAAAAAAATGGAAAAAATAAAATAAAAGCAGCTGCCAAGATTAACAGCACCTCACTAGATAATTCAACAAAAAGTATTAACATGTGTAAACTAGATCAATGTATAATAGTAATATCTCTAAACTGCAAGCCAGTCAATTTTCCACTGAATGGGATGGAAAGCCAAAAACAGACTACACAGTTTAGACAAAACCTTCAAAAATATTTAATTGATTTCATCATACCAGTGTACCATCATAAACAGCTCTCTAAATTTTTATATCTAAATACAACTGAACTAAAAGCATAGACGCAAATTGCAATTCTTTCGTTCTCATTTTTCTTCCGGTTAAGTAAGGCCCTAGCATTTAATTGACAAATTATTAACAAACGATGAAAGAACAAAAAAACTTACAGAAGTACTCCGCGCTTCCGGCTTCTGGGCATGCTTATTGACCTTCAATCTGGGACTTTCCCTACCCTTGACATCCATATTCCCTTCCCAACTCTTTCTCAGAGCCTTTGGCCCCAATTCAAGACCTTGAACAATATTCTTCATCACACTCCCACCCAGCACCTTCTTTGTGGTCGGACTTGCCCCACGAACAGAAATTGCCCTTTCCCCTGACCCCAATTTAGCAGTTGCCTTCTCCAACCTCTCCAGTCCCTTGATCTTCCCCTGCTGTTTAATCCCATTTGCAAACTTCTCAAAAGAAGTAGGCAATGAATAACAGCTCGTTGGCGACGAGGGTATAGACCTTGAACCTGAAGAATTCAATTTTCCTACAGATTCCTTCTTCTCATCCGAAGTTATATATAGCTTTGACAACTGAGACTTGGATCGAGTCAATCCAGGCATCTTCTTATCAACTTTATCTTCTTTAGCACTACGATTCAATTTCAAAAGCACAGATTTAACCTCTTTTGCCTCAGTATTGTTCAACAACTTTGAAGGCGACTTGTCTTTGTGAATCAATTTCGACCCCAAAGATGAATTACCATTGCTATTGAGGAATCCTAGAGAATGAGTTGCAACTATATCTTCAGGAGTTCCAATGCAGGGGTGTCGACCCGGAACGAGCCTAACCCCTCTAAGAATAGGTACAGGTGAGGCAGCCTCTAGCCTCTCAACATGTATGAACTGACCTAATTGGATTTTATCACTAAAAATTAGATCATCATGTTCATCAGGAAGAGATACATAAGTAGCATGAGAGGAATCAGATATCTTTAGGTAAAACCCTTTATTTGGAAAGAGTTCACCCCCTGCTAGTGCAGGAACAATGCTAACCACTTGCAATAGAGATGATCTGTGCTCCCCAGCAACCTTCACATCTGTATTCATGTGCTGAAGTAGCTTTAAAAGAACCCCAGGAACCAAACTTGCCATTCTTTTGTGATTCTTTATGCATCACTTTGAGAAAACCCCAGATGCAAAATTTCAAGATTTTCTATCAGGAACTAGCAAATCTTGCAAAGAGTCATTAATTCTGTATTAATATAAATAGTAAGCACGAAAAATCTGTATAAATCACAGAAAAGCGGAGGAAAAAAAAATCAAAACGTCAATTTCTTGGGCTGCAAATGATTGTTTACGAAATGAGATAAACAACTCAAGTGAAAACTGACCCAATATCGTTTTATTACCAAAAGGGCATTGCCCAAAACAGAAAAGAATTCAATTTTCAAGAATCTGAATTGAAAGCTTGAAGATTGAACCCAAGAATCCACAAGAGGCAGGATCCAAAATGCACAAATTCTCTCTTGTAAGATCCAAAATAAAAAATAATACTAATAATTAAAAAAACATGGGGAAATAATTGATGGGTGCAGCTGGAGAAAAACCAAAGGGAAAGTAATCTGCAAGCATTGATTGCTCGGCTTAACTCAGAGTCCGATGAGTAAAAAGAAAACTTTTTTTTATGCAGTAAGCCAGTTACAACTTACAAGTCAGTGGGGAAGAAGTAAAATGAAATAAATAAATAAACAAGTGTCCGAAAATTGGGTCTTTCAACAGGGAAGGCTCCTGAAATGGATACAATTAGCAGAATATTTTTCTGGGAACAGACTATAATTGATTGCTGAGAGTGCAGAGAAAAATGGGGCTGGCCCCATCATAGCGTTTCACACCTTTTTTTCCTTCAAAATAAGATATCAAGTCGAGATTTTCTTTTCTTCAATGTCAAGGTAATAGTTGTAAATAAAAGTTGGTAGAAGAGTGGTTTCTAAATGAATCGATTTAGCGACATTACAACAAATGCATATTGTAAATTCAATTTTCACTACAGAATTGTCTGTTCAAATATTTACGATTAGCTGTTAAGTTTTTATATGAAATTAATTTTATAGCAAAAAAGCTCGATTTCGAAATTAAATAATGTAATAATAGATCATGCAAATAATTAATCTGACAGAAGAGTGAGAGGGGAGGCATATGTATGAGAATCTCGTAACAGAGGATTATACAAACTAATAATGTGTTCCGTTTTAATTGTTTTCATAAGATGGATGCTTTTTATCTATTCAGCCTCCAAAAAAATAAAAATCAAAAGTTAAAAATCAAAATCAATAATTAGTTTTGAAATTCACAATTTTTATTAATTTTTTAATCATACATTTTATCAACGTTTTTATCATAATATCTCCTAAAAATTCTAATTATTAGCAAAACTTAATCAGGGCTAAATATATTCACTTTGGCCCTTGGTGTATATTAAGGGAAATTGCAGTAGCAGTCCCTAACCTTTTTCATTTTTACAAATTTTACTATAACCTTCAATTTGTGTCACTGGAGGTTCCTAACCTTTCAAAAATATATAGTAGAGGTCCAATTGGATGGAAAATCATCTACTCTACCATTAGTTAACCTGAAAAATAAAAATTTGACTACTCTTTACCAAACTTAAAAGGGTAAAATGGTATATTTATATTTTTCTAAATATTATTAACAATTAGAACAACTAAACTAAAAATAAAAAACTAGAAAAAAAATTGAAAAGAAAAGAAATCTGCCCTACCTACCCACACCCACACCCACACCTACACCCACCCATCTTCATCATCTTCTTTTTCTCCTTGTCGGCGATGACCACATCACTGCCACGCGTTTTATCTAACGTGATTTAACCGCAAGCGTACGGTGTCAAGTTTTGTAGTATATTAAGGAATTGAAAAGTGTCGAACCCACAGGGATTGATATTCAACTTTCACTGAGTACTATAATTGTGTCCGCGTTTACTTTATTTAGACAATCGGATGTTAAATTGATGTTTGATTACTAAACTAATGTTGATGAATTGAATAATGCAAGGAAAGTGAGGCAATTTTCAAAAAGTAGATCAGAATTACATAATGTCTAGGGAGTGATTTCACCATATTATCGACATAATTCTCAACCCTTATAGATACTTCTATAAACTATTTCCCGAATTCATAGGCAAGAATCATAAATTAATTCTCTTTCCCTCTCTCGGGCATCAAATAGAACCTATCTCTATATTTTAATCTCAATATCTCTATTCCGAATTAAATATATAAAGATTATCAAGCACTTGGTTCTTGTTTTACCCTCAAAGATTCGCACTTTCTCTCGAAACCTACAAATCTAGGTTATATTGTTCTTAGATCACGCCTAAATCTTCCTCTCTCGAGCGTCAAATTTAGAGCATCAATTCATTCAATTGGTGATCAGGCAACTGAAAGCATTAAACAAGAACAATACAAATCAATTCTGGAAAAATAAACAGAAATACTATAAAGAAATTAAATTATGTCTCAAATAGGTTACATCAAACCCTAGATTAAAAGTTTAGTTCATGTTGGAGAAGAAAAACGCAATGAAATACAAACTAGAGTGCATGGAGAAGAGAAAGATAGGGAAAAACTCAGTTTGCTGCTTGATTTCTCAGTTTTCTGCTTGATTTCTTTTCCAAATTGGGTCAATCTTCTCTCAATTGGTGCTTCTTTTTCTCTTTCCTCTTCAGTCGTCTAACCCCCTCCTTTAGGTCTTCATCTTAGTATTTATATTTTCTAGGAGTCCTCAATGGTGAGAGTACGATTTTTGGGCTGAGAAATAATTAAAATTTCGGATTTTGTGTGTTTTGGGATCCGGCGTCGCGGCGCCCAAGTCTCGCGCCGTGGTGCTAGTGCTTCTGTTGTGCTTCCTCTCGTTGGCGCCTAGGTCGCCTGACCCACTGCTGGATCTTGATTTCACGGCGCCCATTTTTGGTGCCAGTGCCACTGCCTTGCAGCACTCCCATTTATTTTTCAAGCCTATGTTCCATTCCAGTCTTCTTCACTACTTGCTTATTCATGCTCCATTTCAATGATCATCATTTTTGCTCATAACAGGCTCCCAATTGTGGTATTTTCTCGAGAGTTGTCCAAATTGCAAAATAACACGAACACACACATCAAAACGTTCAAAAGTGCCCAAGAACAAATAAAAAAAGTGATTTAGAAACTTTAGTTTAATGAGTGGATTACACTCATCAACCACCACTCTCTTCTCTCTCCCTAGCCCACTGCATCTTCTCCTCCACCTACATTTGCAGTTGTAGAAATTCATAAAATCAAATTTGGAGTGATAATTTTCCAATTCTTTGCCAAATCCAATTTTGTAGGAATCTAAAAATCAAATCTAGAGTGAATACTAAATTTTGCTGATTCTAAAAACTTGGTTTTTCTTTGAGTCCCTTCAAAAACTACAGTATTTGGTACCCATTTTTGCTAGTGCAAATGAGGGGTCTACACTCTACAGTAATATTACGTATACAATGGAGGACAAAAATAATGTCGAAAAGTTCTGTGAGTGCTGGTGAAAGTCTAGGTTCTATTGGATCTCCGTCACTCATCGAAGCTTCGGAGCAGGGTACGATGGAGGTGGTGGAGACTACGAACAAGGGCCTTTATGTGGACCCCCTTGTTAAGGTTGGGAGGGAACTTGCATTTGCGGTTGGGCTGGTAGGAAGTGAGTTGGGGAGTTCAATGGTGGTTTTTTTGGGGTGGGTAGAGGACACTGAGGCAAGAGGCGGATATCATATCGATGAACATTTTCCTACTATGGCTTGGTGGGGGTGGAGTTTTTGGTTTTAACTGTAGGTTTGATGGTGGTAGTGGTGGTGGCAGCGGCGACATTTGGTTTTGGTTCGTAGAGACGATGGGGGGTAGTGGTTGTAGTGACGACGATGGTGAGTTGATTTCTAGCTTTAGTTGGGGTACGTGGGAATGGGGTGGGGTTGGTGAAGGAGGTGAATAGTGTTTGTCATTTTGTTTCTTTTCTTTTCTATTTCTTTCATTTTTTTTATTTTTTATGAAAGAAAAATGTAAAGTTACCTTTTTGTCCTTTTAAAATCAATAAAAATTGGAGTCAAAGTCAATTCTTTGGTCAACTAACGGTAGAATAGATAGTTTCCATCTAGTTGGACCTCTAATGCATATTTTTGAAAGGTTAGAGACCTTCAATGGCGCAAATTGAAGGTTAAGTTAAAGTTCGCAAAAATGGAAAAGGTTAGGGACCACTGCTACAATTTCCCCTAATATTAATTGTAGCCTCCAAAGTTAGCCCAATACATTTTTAATTTTATATTTATTTAAATGTTAATTCGAAATTATGTTAGAGAATTGTAATGAGAAAGTTCCTTGAGACGTGAATTCTTTTCCAGTGGCACTTGATTTGCAGACAAATTTATTTATTTATTTATTTTTATTTTTCTCTTTTTAACCTATCAATGATCTGTTTCACGTGGAATCTTAGCAACATTTTTGTGAAAATTTCCCTTTACCTATTGTATTTTTCTTGTTTATGGTACTGTGATTTGAATCACTCATTTTTATGTACAATCTTTTCATTTGTGGTGAAAGCTAAGCTTTTAGATTTTATTCCTTTATGAGACTGGCTGTCATTCTCACCCATTATCATGAAATGACAATGTCATTTTCCTACATCTTTAGGTATGCAACCTATAGTCCTATACATGACATAGAAGTACTATCCATTTGGTACGAATTAATATCTGATTTTGCCTTCGTTTGGCCCCCATTAATTTCCATTCTATTATATTTCATTTTTCTCTCTCATATTTTCAACCACAATCTTCCATAAAATAATATTGCACGTAAACCAAAAACTTTTCATTCTCTTTCAACCACTCATTTTTCTAAAAAATACTATTCTACTCATTTTCATTTCTTCAAAATGGGGGCCAAACGGGAGCTAATTTAAATCAAAGTCAAATATTCAATTTTCATCACACCTTTTTATAAGTTTCACAACTTTTCAACTATACATTTCATAAACTTCTACCACAATCTATTGAAAAAACTAATTTTAATCCCTCTCCAAATACCCTCTTGCTTAAGAAAGTAGAATGCCGTGATTTGCAATAAACCCATACTATAGGGGCCAAACCTACATACAAATATATTTTATTTAACACGTTATGTAACGCGAGTAGAATTCTTAAATTTAGACTTTCAATAAAAATTTCGTTCTCTCATTGTTCCTTGAGCTACATCTCTCTCCTTGCACTAATTTTTTGATCAATGCACGAGGTCGACATCAGTATTAACTCTTAAAGTGGTGAATCCCAATTTCCCGTCCATCGCCCACTCATTAATACATTATTTGGAATTGGATAATACATTATTTGGAATTGGATGGTGACTATGTGTATATTATTGTAGGAGCGTTAAGTGGGTCAACTGAGCATGAGCACGAGTTGACTCGCTTCAAAAACCTCAACTTCACTAACCTAGGTAAGGCGAGTCACTTGGATTTGCACAGTTTTTTAATTAAATATTTAGTACCCCCGCACCCCCACCCCCACCCCCACCCACTAGATAAGTTGGTGTGAGCCGGTGAATTGAAGTGACTTGCATAGAATAAGCCCTCGTTTGGCCCCCTTTAAAACTCTTCAGTTTAACTTAAATTTCTTTCTTCTTTTCAATCATGCAATTTTTAATAAAATAATATTACACATAAATTAAAAAAAATTTCATTCTTTCACAATTATCTATTTTTGAAAAAAAAATTATTTTCTTATTATAAATTCAAATAATGAGGGTCAAACGGGACTAAATTAGCATGTCTTGTTTTTAGCGTCGAACGACTCACTCCATCCCGACCACATGTGCAAAGAATGACTCTGTCGGTTACAGTGAACATAGGAAATTGACAGCCTCAGCCTCTAAATTGAATACTCCAAAACAGCATTGATTAGGGTTCTTCACACGGGATCTCTCATATTCTGTAATCTGTATATCGAACGTTTGGTTCAAAAATTTTGTTGACCAAGGACCACCCTTGAACATGGCATAAACTAGTACTACAAATATACAAAAGAATTTATCCGGAAGAAAATTGTTTGACCCTATCTTAGAATATTTTTGTACTTTTGTATTAACTTAAAATCCACTGTATTGTTTATTATGACTATTTTTTCAAGATGACCTCCACCGTCTTGTCTCTGAAGCATCGTGAGGGAAGTAAATCGCAGGATGTGTCCCAACAGGTCAGGGAACAAGAGTTTACCTGTACACTAGTGCTCACAAAGAGTTCATTTCATATCTTAGGAATCGAATTCTCATACTACGGCTGCCAGTAAGGTTGTGATTACTTCACTCCTGTCTTTTGCACTACTGGGTTATGCCAGGGGGGCATTTATGACTATTTTCTTGTTTTTACTTTTATTAGTTGAGGATATCTGACATATTTCAAATAAATTATTTATAATGTTCTTTTGGAAAGAATTTTTCTCACTATTTATTTCATTTTAACACAATTTAATTTTGGAAATCTCAATAGTGTGAATAAAATTCTTCACTTTCACTTAATTTTGTAAAACTTACAATGAATTAGAGATCGACTATATAATTCTTTCTTATTCTTTGACCGTATTCATTGCTAATAAGCTATATTCATTTAAAGACCATGTAAACTTACAATGAATTAGAGATCGACTATATAATAGTTTGCCTTCGAAGGATTTCATTTAATGAAACTTTTGATGAGTTAAAGTGCATAAAGCACAATAAAAACATATTCATATTCTCCCTTAAATATTTGAACACAGCACAATTGTGATGTGTTAATAAATAAATTTTCTCTTTCATTATTCTCATCTCGCTTTACTAAAAATAATAGAAAGAGAAAGGGACTTGTTAGTTTTTTATTCACTTGATTCTTGAAACAACAATAAGAATTTTCATACTTTCTTGATGCAATCAATATTATTAGAAGTTTGAGACTAATAGCTCTACTCCCAAGCCCCATATATATATATATATATATATATATATTTTTTTTTTTGGCAGCAACATTTTTTCGTAAATTCACGGTTAAGTCAGGGACGGATCCAGGATTGGATCGACGACCGGGCTACAAAATTTCAAATCGGACTACTACTTAGAAAAAAAATTTTACGCATAAAAAACTGATTTTTTATCCAAAAAAACAATAAAGAATACCTTAAAAAAAAAATCTTGAACCTGGGGGGCTACAGCCCAGCCCCCCCATATCCGTCTCTGGGTTAAGTAGTCTTCATTAAAATATGTAGCAGACAGATTCAACAAACCATCGTAAATATATACATTGATCGTCAAACAATAACAATAACAATATCTATTGGATGTACAAACAAATAAACAATTGAACAATGGTAAATTAAAATAATACATTTTTTATGGTACAATATATCGATAGATTCGATACCATACTATTTTTTGGTTCTTATATCTCTTTCATAGATTTTAAGAATCGATAGGCAAAGTATCCTATGAGATATTTGAAAAAGTAAAAGTCAAAATTGAAGATTTGAGCATCTGTAGCAGTTATGATACAGCTGATTTTTCAACACAATTATTTAATTAATCAACTTATTGTTTCATGAACATACTACTAATAACTTATAATTCAGTTTTGAGCCATTTTAGTATTCAATTTGTCTCTTCATGATCAAATTGAATTTTTTATTTTATTTTATTTTTATTTTTTGTTTGAAGAAAAATAGAGTATTTTGTTACAATTGTGGAAAATTTTTTTAGCCCCCGTTTGGTCACCATTTTTTCAAATTAAAATTAGTGGAATAATATCTTTTTCTGGAGAATGAGTGATTGAAAAAGGATGAAGAATTTTCGATTTATGCGTAATATTATTTTATGGAAGATTATGTGATTAAAAATAGAAGAGAGTAAAATGAAATTTAATTTAATGTGAGCCAAACGTAGACTTAAATTCAGTGATCAACTATATGAGATAGAAAGGAACTTGTATTTCCAATGATGGTGCTTGTAGAAATTGGCAAAAATGCATTTTATAAAATTATACTAAACTCAACCATTTTATAGATAAATTCTTGACTACTCGAATTGGACAAACGTGTTGTTCAACTCTTGATGTTAAAGCTAGTGTCAGGACGTTCTATTCCACCTTATTTAGAAAGAAAAAAAAGGGGGGGGGGGTGATGTGAATCACAATTTTCGATAGGATTTCAAAGAAAGCTCCTACTATTTAACCAGCTGTTGCCTATTGAGCAGAAGACAACCAAAGTAACCCTTATTCGAGAAGAAAAATGTTTAGTCTATGCATGTGGTGGAGTATTCATCGGAGATGTTCTTAAATTTTACATGGGCAATACACATTCTTTTTGAAAAATAAAATGCATAAAGTAAGAAAACAAAAGAAAAAGGGAAGAGAAGATATATGAGGATTCATTACCTAATGATATATCTGCCCCTCCTAATTGTCCCACTTATTGTTCCCATATCATAAAAGAAAGGACAAAGTTCTTATTCAAATGATTGATTAAATGTAGTGCAAGTGGTTGTAACAATTATTTATTCTAACAAATTTGGATGAAGATTAAGTACATGGATTAGCTTAATCCACACTCAATTAACTTTTTGAAGGAAAAAGGGCCAATATTAGTTAACCCAAGAACTTGTATTTAGGATTCTTTATTAAAGATTATTTGATTTTTTTTTCACATGTAGGGTTTTGCTCTTTTCCGTCTTCGTAGCTACTTTTATATTTTTAGTAGGGGTATCAAGCTGGTAGAGTTGCTTGCAGGCTCGAATTATCTTTGTTCAGCTCTTGGACGGCTTAGGCTCATTTTAAACTAGTGGACTAACTTTTTTTTAGCTTGTATTATTAATTCTTGAAAAGAAGAAGAAGAAGAAGAAGAGCAACTCCTGGATGGCTCGTATCGCACATAAGGCCCACGAGTCAAAGGGTCGAATTGAGCTTGGTTCTACCATTGGACAAAGCCAAGCTCGTGTGTCTACCATTGCGACCACTCGTCAGTAAATGATACATTTGCATCTTGTTTAATTCGTAATGCTATTTATAATACACTTTGTGGGCGATTGAGAAACTTGTGATGGTCTATGTTGAGTCGACAAGATATAACTAATTTGATTAATTACGTGAAACTTGTAATAACAATAAATGGCGAAAAGACATGTACAACTAAAAGTTTGCTATATCCCCCACAACCCAAACAAAAAAAAAAGAAAAAAAAAAAGAAAAGTTTTTAAACAATTTTGGTGTTGGATGGCAAATGACAAAATTGTTTACTGAAAATTAATATATAATAATAATAAAAATTAGTATTATATCGTGTGACAAATACGTTCTCTAAGTACATTGCCTAGGCTACAACTATCGTAAGACGACGATAACTTTTACCCATCCTAAGTTAAAATCACATTTGATTTCTTGATCGACTTCTTTTGTTTTGTTTTTTTTTTTTGTGAATTTGAATAATTAGTGGATGTGAATGGCAATTTGGTCAATTCATTCTTTTTCCGAAAAGAAAAAGGCTCCCGCGATTTACTTTGTGAAATATTATATTATAATTTACAATAATTTTTGACAGAAAGAAAAGTAATGTGCTGGCATTTGCTTCTTGATCACTTGAGCACATGCACTGATTGGATTAACAACTAATCACGCCTATGTTTAAAAATAATTATACGTCTCCAAGTGTGACAAGACATACTTAGTATCTTACTAATTATTTAGTCAATACTTAATTAGCATATGTCACGGTTGTTTACTACTACGAACATGTTTGATACAATTAATTGGATATAATTAAAGACGACAATGAATAAATATTTCAAGTACCATTTTTTTTAAACAAAAACTCTGTCCATTTTGATATACTAAATACGTGATATAATTTATCTTAGTTGAAGTAACTCAGATCATCTCTTACATAGAGCATTAATTTGTTGAATCGTGACTTTTATAGAAATATTTCGTGTAAAACACTGAATCGATATTTTAATGGTATATTTTGTACACAAGACTAAATATGATAATTGATTGACAATTTAAGTTTAGTGTACAAAAATGTTTTAAATTTGTACCTACGAAATAGGGGTGGTAATGGGATGAGTTGAGCCGAGTTGACTCGGCTCTTAGACACCTGAGCTCGAGTTTGTGTTCTCAATTCGTGTTCACAAACAATGCGCGATTCAGCCCTTCGGCTTGCAGGCCTTATGAGCCGAGCCGAGCCGAGCCGAGCCGAATCATACATGTGTCCACTCTTTTTTTTTTAAAAGAAATTAATAAAACAAGCTCAAAATGAGCAGGCTCATAAAGAAAAAAGATGTTCAGGTCGCTACATTGCTCATCTCAAAACGAGCTCGAGTCATTCGTGGGTCGAGTTTGGACATGTCGAGCCAAACCAACGAATGGCTCGACATATTTGCCAACCTTCCCATGAAGTTAGAATTGTGTAGGGGGAAAGGACAGAGATAAGTGGGTGGGTTCACCAATTCATAAATCGGTCGGTTGGAGGTAATAATCGCTTCCCACACAACATTTCTTCACGAAGCTACCACCCATGAATCGGGACATAATTAGATAAAAATTGCAATGGAGGTTCTAAACTTTGCAATAAGTGTATATGGATCTTCAATCTTCTTCATAGAACCATACTCAACATTTCTTATTCGCAGTAACAAAGGTCCTTTTGGATGGTATTTAAAATGGCATGTTCATGCAGATAACGTGCCTAGAATTCGAAGGCCGAGAATCCAATTGCACGTTTCATGAAAGTAATCGGTACAATACGTCGTATCATTTGCTTTCATTGTGTAACGATCTCTATCTTTTTACTTTTGACATTTATATCTGAGCTCGACCATTAGTGATCTTGTTCTGTTAAATAGTCGCGCACATTCCACTTGTTTTATATGTTGAAATGTAATTTGATCACGACACTAATTTGTTAACTTTTCCCACTTATTCTTCAATTGCCATTGGCTTTCATCAAGATAAGAATACATTTTTTATTTCTAGAACGCAGCATGTATGCTACGTAAAATAGAAAGAAAGAAGAAGCTATTATTTTTAGGAGCTGTTTGACATGATTTTTACTTTTGTTTTTACTCATTATAAAAGAGTTATTAGAAAAACTATCTTAATTTTTGTTTGAAAACTATTTCCTATAATCACTTTCCACTTCGTAAGTGCTTTTAGATAAAACTACATTGAACCAATTTTTTTAATTTTTTTTTCTAAAAGCTATTCTAACCATCAGAAGCACTTCCGTAAAAATTAACCAAATGGGTCCAAACGCAACTTTTGAATCTTAAAAGATTCTTTTGACTTTTCAAAGGTTATGCCAAATGAGCCACTAGTCTTTTAAGCGAAGCTAAACTCAATCTAGATTGCATAAGGTCCATTGTTAGTTAAGAATGCGCTTTATAAGGGTCAAAATTTTTTAGCATTTAGTTATTTTCATTTATTTCTGATTGTAGTAACAAGAATTGGTGAATATGACAGAGATTCATATACCAGTACTAATCAACTAGTCACACGCCCAAAGAATCCAAACGAGTGATTCTATATAGAGAACAAGCATAAAGAAAATTAGCTAAACAACGTACAATAAGAAGTACCAAAAGCATGCATCATTCCAACTCCTATCAATTGAAAATAATTTAACTAAAATCCATTCATAACAAAGTCTTTCAAGTTCAACTAATTTAAAAAAAAATAAAATATCGCCAAATATATTATCTCCGACGCTATTCTCAGACGAGGGCACACTCCAGCTCACAGGTATTCCACACTCAAACCTGCAAATGAAATTGTTTACAAGGAATTATTACAGTCAACAACCCAAATCCTTTACATGATAGCCAATTTCAAAGTTAATTCACAATTCACATAAATGACAAAAGTTATCCATAAGTGGCATCTATTAAGAAGTAAATAATCTATCTACTCGTACTCTCCCTTTTTCTAGTATAAATCAATACATGCGGTATCAAAGGGTTATCGTTTGCCTTGATCAGCCCTTTTTCAGCAGTCAAATGTCTTGACAATCTGAGTTATTCAAGGAAATCAAATTTCAAACTAATCCCTCTACCGATAATTCTAACTAAAGATGAACAGCCTAATGTTGGAACCAAAGAGCAGCCTCACACTGTCACACACATTTGAGCCATTGAGAGCCACAAGGTGTACTGTTTGAATCATGAAAGGGATGCACAAGTACAGCTATTGTTTACCATTGAAAGTACTACAATATCATTAACTTAGCATCCAAGTAGAACATGTTTAGTTCAAAAGTAAGAACCTGGAGGAAGGGATTGCTTCAATTTGTCAGCCTTCTCAAGATCAAAGACAGAGAGGGTGTAGAGGTACTTTGAGCAACGAACTTTGAACTTCACCACATCTTTGCTCTTCTTGATCTTCACAGAACGTGCATCCTTCCTTCTAGCTGTAAGAAGGAAGTCCTTGATCTCATGAATCTGCTTCGGCTAAGAGCACAAAGACAGAACAAAAAATGTGTAAGGATTAACTTATAGGGCAGTTATCACTAAATTTTATCCTCAATTTACTGCAACAGAGCAGAGACAGCAGCCACCACTATGACAAAGATAAATTTTTTTTATGACCATCGGTGTCTAGGCCAACTTACGCGCACTTCGACTAATTCCACGGGGCCCTAGAATTTACAGCCGAATACTCACTTTAGTGGCCCTGAGAGACTCGAACTGATGACCATTGGGGAACAAACACAAGGACTGATCAGTGAGCTACCCTTTAGGATTACTACTATGAAAAAGATAAATGAATACAGAGAACATTGGCAATAAAATTTTTATTATATTTGGAATCCCATAAAAATAGGCTTCTACCGAATAGCACCCATTATACGAGATTCTTTAATTAAAAAAAAAAAAGAAAGAAAAAAAAAGAAAAAAAAAAAGTGGTGTTTCAGATATTAAATAATTCAAATTGAATTCAGAGCAGAAACTCCTCTTCCATGGCTAGGGATGTGAGTTGTAATACCAAATAAAAACAATTAAAAGTAAGCAGACTATTCTGAGAAATATTACAGTTAACCATCCAGATTTTGCATTAAGGTTAGAAATGATATGCTTTGGTTCGGAACTAGAACAAAGGGATGAGAAGTGAAAACGAATGAAATGAAAGTATCTTAAAGCACAGTACACATAACAAAAGTTTTGTTGTAAAAATGATTAAACCAGAAAATTAACAACATTTGCCCCTTAATGTAAGCTACAGCTAAAATTTATCAATCATATTCTTATGATAACAAAAATCAAAAGTTTATGCTTCTACATGATATAAAATTCTTGAAATTAAACATTTTCCATTGTGGCCCTATTAATCTCTAGATTATAGATTGCAAATCTCAGCACATCCAGTTATGAAAAACATAAATGAATTAACAATTCACTGATAATGAGCACAGATTTTCAATCCTTGTATTAACAAGCACATAAAAGATACTATAGCCTCAAATCACCCACAAAAAATCCAAACAGACGAATAGAAATCTTCGAGAGAGCAATCCTGGATGTAATAAAAAAATTATATAAGAAACAGCGCAGAAGAATTGCAATTCTTTGTCGTATATAACTTAACCACAGATCGGCATATAAATGAGAAACACATATAAAAATATTGAAAGGTGAAGTACCATTTTGGGGACGACACTTGATGAACGGTTTGATTTTATGAAGAGAGAGACACAGCTTAAAAACCCTAAATTTTGGGGGAGTGAGCTTATAAAACCCTTCGAACCTTTTTTCTTTTTCCAGTGTTGCCCTTCATTTTTATGGAGTATTACACTTAAGCCTATGCAGTTTGCATCTTCGCGAAATTGAGTAAAATAAGCCCTCGTTTGATTCTCATTCTCATAAGAATCAAAATGAAAAATATAATCATTACGAGATCCATACAAAAGAGAGGAAATCAAATATGATGCCTTGATGTGATAAATAACGGTTATATTTTTCATTTTTTTTAGCCAAAGAATAGGAAACAAATGGGACTTAACAAATTTACGTTTCAAATACAATTTTTATATTAGCCTGGGGTATACATTTATAAATTATTTATAAATTAAATTAAATATTAATCTCAATCATAAATTAATAATTATAGATTTGATAAAGGGAGGCTTAATTAATGTTGAAAAAGTAAGTTATTTATTTTAATTATGCGTGAAAATTTACTTTGGGTTAATTATGTCGATGATCATTGAAATTTTGAATAATATGTTGATGGTCATTGAAGTTATTTTATTATGATAATAATCTCTCAAATTTTTTAAGATACACAAATAGTTT
>NW_019247561.1:27872-33421 GCF_002742605.1 Olea europaea var. sylvestris | reverse complement strand
TTTGCTATGTTAATATTTAATTTGTTATATTTATATTTATTTTTATTTTTCGCAAATTGCATTAATTGACTAAAAATAAAAAGACAACAAATCCACTTAATCCAATGTGGCATTCCTTCCATGCATATAGTCAAAGTGTTAATGTTATAGTAAGGGATTAATAAATAATTAATTTATATTTAAATTGTAATAATTAAAAATTAAAAAAATGGGACAGATTTGGGATTCCCGTCGCGCCGCCTAGTTCCAAAGAAGTATCCGTGGGATTTGAGTTTGACGGGACAAATTATCATCCCTCTAGTTCGCCAAGACATTGGGGCTAAAGTTATAGTTTTTAATAGATTCTTGATGACGTTGAAGACTGGATTTGTTAAGTTGAATCGTCTCTCTTCTACATTTATTTTGTCGTTGTTAAATAAGAATCATTTTCCATTATTATCTTGGCTTTATTTTTGTAAAACGGTTCAACTAAAACAGCGTATTTGAAATTTCTATAAAATTTGCTTATGCGAGATCGATGAAATTAAAATCAATGATTTTCACGGATTCATCTATTCTACAGTTCTTTCTGGTATCATTATTTGAACAAAAACCTTTAATCGCGTGTGGCCAAAGAATTCTATGCATTCTTCAATTTTGAAAGAAAAGATTCACACCGAAGACATTAAAGAAATAGTCTATTATTGCATGAAAATTGCAAGATATTCATCAAAGAGCAATTAAATCTCATCCAATCTTCCCCTTTTCACCCTAAGTTACAAATTACGTGCCAAATATATAAATATCAACTCACATCAAACTTTCAAATTACAATATCCCTTACTCGTCGATTATCATGAATATTTAATCATTGACAAATTGGATTACCATTACCGTTCGATCTCAATATTTGCACGAATGACGTGACCAACATAATCTCGGTCATTTCCCATCCGCGTGGGCTCCGCTTGCACTCTGGAATCCACTGTTGGAGACAAAGGTAACCCGGTAGAGTGGTCAAAAAATAGATCCAGCGACCTTTTGTACTCTTATGGTCAAGTCAACAATCGAACGAGAGACAATGAGCACAAGAAACAAAAGAGAGGGATTTGACTAAGGTTAAATTAACATTACGTGAAATGGACTCACATATATATAGAGGGAAGGAAATTGTTTAAGATGGACTGTTGAACCGAGTCGAGGTACAAGACGAGATTACTTAATTAAATAAATTAAATTTAATTGACATTCGGCCATTATGAGACCTTCTCTATCACTAATTAAATAAATTAAATATAATTGACAGTCGACCATTATGAGACCTTCTCTATCACGTGCATGCTACGTAATTTGTAAGTATACCCGTACCCTGCCAATTATAGATCTAAAGAAGAATGGCTTCTTAAACTAAGTATTTGGACATCCTTTTCTGTATTATTGGCTGTGTCTTTATTTGGAAGCAAGATATTCCAACAATTATTAACTATGAATAGTTGGCAAAATTCCATATCCTCAGCCGAATTGCTTGGAGCAAATTAAGTTAAAAAGGTAGTAATATATCCATACATTGATGTGTTTTTCTCCTCTTTTGTTAACATGAATTAAGGGTTTACGGGTTAATCAAAGAGCATATATTTGTAACCGTAGAGCAGAGCTAGGATAAAAGAGAGTTGTGGGGGGCAAATTTCACAAAATTTTAATATGTGGCAAAATTGAAAATTATAAGAAATATTTTTAAAATCTCGTGCAAATTCTTGAAAAATTTTAATTTATGGTCTTGGAATTGTAATTTAGTGTGGGGGCAGTAGGTATGGTAAACTTTAGGATATTATTTTTCTTATGATGGGGATTTTCGTGAACTAGAAATTCTATACGATTGTAATAATTTTTTCTATAGTATATTTTGCTGTCTTATTATTTTTGTCCGAACAAAGATCAAGTGAACAAATTAAAGGGAATTTGCCACAATTTGCAATAGTTAGCACTGATCTAGGTATAGTGGAGTTATTGTCACATTGTTCAGTGAAGTTAAAAATGCATTTTTATCCATTAAACTGTGTGGCTGCAGCCCCCACCACGATGTAGACCGTTGTTTGTACTACATAGCATTAATCTTCAAGAAATTTACATCATTAACAACCTTGTAGATTGTTGGTTCATCTTTCATTACATTTGTTAGACATCATGTTGTCAAACGACCTCCCGGGCGATGATGTAAACCAGTTTTATCAGTTGACATGAATGACTGAACGATAAATCAACACCGAATAATGGGATGACCCGACTTAACGTTGTTTTACCTATTGGATGGCTAATAAACTTTTGTGGCTTGTTGGTGTGCTATTGGGCCATAACCCTAGTTGAGCCCACTTACCATATGTATAACTTACCTTATTGTTTGTCATTGGTTTACTATATATATTGGTAACTCTTGTAGCCTTCCTTGGTCCCGTTTTTGTGAAAGAACCCGAGAGAGAGAGAGGCCGTGTCTTCTTCTTCTTCGTGCATTCTACTCCTTAATTTTGTCTACCTCTTGCTTGTGTCTTTGTGACCCTTACCTGTGTGGTATTCATTCTTTGTGAGTGAGCAAACAACAAGCAGAAGGAAGAAAAGCAACCATAGGTAGAACTCGTGAGGTCGGCGGCGGGTACTTTCGGTTTTGGTGTTGATTCGGTGTTTTAAAGGTTAACTGAGCTCGGAAATCATCTTGAGCAGCTTGAGGAAGATCCTAACATCTGGTATCAGAGCTTGGTTGGCAAAAATCGGCTCAAAATTGGTTGATTTTCGCGATTTCATCCTTTTACCCGAATCTGAGATTCTTCAATTACTCACAAACCAAAGCTCGGTTGGACAAACGGAGGCCATACCTATTACCAGCAGGTCGAGGCGCCCCTGGTGAGGTGGCGGGTGGGCGACGGCGGAGCAGCAGCGGCGCGTGGGCGGCATTTCAGCAAAACTATCTTCAAGTAACTTGCTTGTTTCGATTTCCTGAACGCGCTGATATACTTTGTTTTGTGTTTCAGGTTACACAGAAAAAGTTGGACGATTTTGCCCCTGGTACGACGCTGACTGCAATTGAATAGCAAGCTCGTTTTTCTCCGCTCTACGGACTCAGATAGGTCCGCTCTGGTAAATTGGCTTAATCTATTTAAATTCAGCAATAGCAAGATCATCGTGTGGGATGATCATTAGGTTTTAGGGTTACCGTGAAGGGGTAACCATTGCTTGTGCTAGAACTAGGATTACTTGCGTTAATTGAGTGCTTGTTCTTTTGATTTAAGTGCTTGGTATTTTTTGGTGGACGTAGCGTTTAGGTTTATTGTTACTTTTGCTAAGAATTAACAAGATATTACCTTATCATGCTTCCCAATACTATTTCGTGTGGTCTAATTAGTGTGTTAACCAATGACAACACATAATTTTGATTTGGGAATATTTAACGGTAAAGGGGACTTCTCTATCTGGCAACAAAAGATGAGATGCATATTAGTCCAACAAAAGGTGTCAAAAGCCATCGAAGGCAATTTTGCACCTGACATCTCAAAAGAACAAAAAGAGGAAGCCGATGAGCTTGCCTATACCTCAATAATATTACACTTGTCTGACGCTATCTTAAGAAAAGTGGGAAAACTAAAAACCACCAAAGAACTTTGGAAAAGACTAGAAGACTTATACTTGCTTAAATTTACACCGAATAAACTCTACCTACTCAAACGATTCTTCAGCTTTAAGATGGATCCTTCAAAGGATCTCGACGATAATTTAGATGTATTTAACAAATTGGTGCAAGATATTGTCAATTGTGACGAAGCCGTGTCTGAGACCTAAAGGCTATAATCTTGCTCAATTCAATCCCGGACTTTTATAAAGAAGTTAAGAATGCCATTAAATATGGTAGGGACACGTTAACACCTGAAATTGTCGTAGATTCTCTTAGGAGTAAAGAGATGGAAATGAGGCTGAAAAACAGGATAGGAGGAGTGGAGAGTTGCATATGATGCGGGGTAGAACTCAATTTAGGCAAGCCAGTCATGATGGATACCAAAGTAGTGGCGAATCAAGTAGTAATAGTTGGAAAAAGAAGGGCAATGGTAGACCTAGGTCAAAGTCTAGAACTAAGGCTAGAAAATGCTATGGCTGTGGAGGCACAGGGCATTTTATAAAAGACTGCCATAAAGAAAGGGGAAAACAAAAGGTTAAGGAAAGAGATGAGGTAAATGTGTTATCCTCTACCTCCGATACCGAAAACGGTGAAGTCTATGTGATCACTAGTCCAGTCGCATACACTATTGAATTGAATCTAGCTACTAATTCTCACATGCATGAATGGATATTAGATTCTGGTGCGTCTTTTCATGTGATGTCTGAAAAGAACTGGTTTGAAAACTTGCAAGAATCTAATGATGGGCAAGTAGTTCTGTGTGATAACTTTGCCTATACAATTGCTGAAATTGGAGATATAAAGATAAAATTTAACACAGGCTTTGTGTACATGTTAAAGGAAGTTAGATACATTCCTAAATTATCTAGGAATTTGATTTCAGTAGGAAGACTTGAGAAAGACAACTTCACCGGTAAAATTGGAAACGGTATGTTTAAAATGATGAAGGGTGCGTTAATCTCTATTAAGGGAATCAAGAAAAACGATATTTACATCACTACTGGGGAAGTAATTAGAGGATTAAACTCCTCTATTTCTTCCGCCAAAATCAATCACACACATACGTGGCATAGTAGGCTTGCACACGTAGGCATTAAGGGACTTAAGCTACTTAATTGAAAATGTGCATTTAGTAATGACTGTGTGTCTGACCTATCGTTCTGTGATCACTGTGTGCTCGGAAAGCACCATAGAGTGTCGTTCTCCACTAGTACGCATAAAGCTAAAAGCATTCTTGAATATGTGCATTCTGATCTGTGGGGTCCTGCTAGTAATCCCACATCAGGTGGGAATAGGTATTTCCTATCTATCATGGATGACTACACCAGGAAAGTGTGAGTCTATCTATTGAAAGACAAAACTGAAACCTTCCATAACTTTAACAATTGGAAGAAACAAATGGAAAACCAAATTAGCAAGAGGATCAAATTTTTAAGGACAGATAACGGCCTAGAATTTTGTAATGCTGAATTCGATAGGATGTGTAAAGAAATTGGAATAACAAGGCACAAAACGGCTCCCTATACTCCCCAGCAAAACGGGGTAGCAGAAAGAATGAATATGACCAAACTAGATAAAGTGCGCTGCATGATGTTAAGTTCTGGGGTTCCTAAGTCATTTTAGGGTGAAGCCGTTGTAACTGCCTGTTATCTGATAAATTTGACACCATCGGCTGCGTTAAATGGTGATACTCCACATGAGAAATGGTCTGGAAAATTGGGTGACTACTCAATGCTTAAAGCTTTTGGCCGTGTTGCCTTCTCTCATCAAAGTGAGGGAAAATTAGAACCTAGAGCCAGGAAGTGTGTCTTTCTAGGATATCCTGAAGGGATTAAGGGCTATAGGTTATGGGATAGAAGCCAAAAAGGAGTTAAGATCATCGTGAGTAGGGATGTCACATTTAATGAGA
>NW_019247561.1:24546-27275 GCF_002742605.1 Olea europaea var. sylvestris | reverse complement strand
AAGCAATCACCTAGACAGTGGTACAAGAGGTTTGATTCCTTTGTACTCACTATATGATTTCAAAGAAGTAAATTCGATCACTGCTTATACTTTCAACACAACGAGACTGATAACAATTATTTGTTCTTGTTGCTCTATGTGGAGGACATGCTTTTAGTTGGATCATCTCCTAAGTGGATAAACAATATAAAAGCAGACCTTAGTGGAGCATTTGACATGAAAGACTTAGGAAAGGCTAAAAGGATTCTAGGCATGGAAATAGAACGAAATAGGTCAAATTCCATCGTATTCTTGCATCAGTCTCCATACATATCAAAGGTGTTGAAAATGTTTAATATGAGTGACTGCAAACCTGTCACGTTGCCTCTTGCAAACCATTTTGTTCTATCTAAAGAACAAGCTTCCTGCAATGAACGTGAAGTGGAATACATGAGTAAAATTCTATACTCAAATGTGATTGGTTCCATAATGTATTTGATGGTTTGCATTAGACCGGACTTAGGATTCGCTGTAAGTACTCTCAGTAGGTACATGTCTAATCCAGATCCTGAACATTGGGAAGTATTAAAGTGGCTTTTAAGATATTTGAAGGGTACAAGTGACGTAGGTCTAAAATTTAGTGCTAATAAGGAAGGCGTGAAATTAAAGGGTTTTGTAGATGCTGACTATGCAGGAGATAGGGATGGTAGGAAATCAACTTCTTCTTACGTATTCACCTTATCAAATTCGTATGTTAGTTGGAAATCAAAGTTACAACACATAGTTGCACTATCTACTACAGAGTCAGAATATATTGCCACCACTGAAGCAATTAAAGAGGCTCTATGGCTTAGAGGTCTACTTCATGAACTAAGTGTCTTGAATGAGTATGTGGTTGTGTATTCTGATAGTCAGTCATCCATACATCTGTGTAAGAATCCTGTTTTTCACGAACGCACTAAATATATCGATGTTAGGCTACACTTCATTAGGGATATAATATCACAAGAAGTAGTAAGACTTGAAAAAATTCACACACAATATAATCCTTCGGATATGGGCACGAAAGTGCTGCCACTGGTAAAGTTTAGAAGTTGCAAGGAGCTTCTAAATATCGGTACATGTAAATAATTTCCAATTTTATCGATTTTCTGTTAGAGGTGTCACTAATGGAAAACGTTTTCTCTTTGCAGGTCCTTTGACACCAAGGTGGAGGTTGTTAGATATCATGTTGTCAAACGACCTCCCGAGCGATGATGTAAACCAGTTTTATCAGTTGACATGAATGACTGAACGATAAATCAACATCGAATAATGGGATGACCCGACTTAATGTTGTTTTACCTATTGGATGGCTAATAAACCTTTGGGGCTTGTTGGTGTGCTATTGGGCCATAACCCTAGTTGAGCCCACTTACCATATGTATAACTTACCTTATTGTTTGTCATTGGTTTACTATATATATTGGTAACTCTCGTAGCCTTCCTTGGTCTTGTTTTTGTGAAAGAACCCGAGAGAGAGAGAGGCCGTGTCTTCTTCTTCTTCGTGCATTCTACTCCTTAATTTTGTCTACCTCTTGCTTGTGTCTTTGTGACCCTTACCTGTGTGGTATTCATTCTTTGTGAGTGAGCAAACAACAAGCAGAAGGAAGAAAAGCAACCATAGGTAGAACTCGTGAGGTCGGCGGCGGGTACCTTCGGTTTTGGTGTTGATTCGGTGTTTTAAAGGTTAACTGAGCCCGGAAATCATCCTGAGCAGCTTGAGGAAGATCCTAACAACATTCAACGACACTCAAAAGAATTTCTCACTAACATTTTCACGAAAATATTGAAAAGCCTTGTAAAATTTCTCTTCTTTCTCAAGTCTACTCTGATACACGGTCACACTAATAAACTCAATATAGTTTGTAATCTCGTTCTTGTGAACATCATCCTAGAAATAAAAATTTTAATTATATACACATAAATTTTTAATAATGTTAACTTTTCCATTTGGAATTATGACCTCATCTTTGAACCTAATTCAATGTTCCAGAGTTAAACATTTACAGATTTGTGGATGATTATTACAGATATGCTAAATTTTTGTGGATCAAGAGATTAAGATCTTAAAATTTCTGACTGTATTATTCTCTTTGCACTTAACAGTGCAGCATGCAGGTTCTTGGTATTTAAATTAGACATTTTAGAACCAAAATATACTCAACAAGCAGAATCATTTGAAAATATTTTTCCTCAACAAACTTGTTTGGAAAGATTTATTTATCCAGCCTCTATGAGTGAAAATCAAGCTGGTGTTAAATAAGGTATAAGTGAAAATCAAGATGATGCATGGATGTAAACCTTTGGTTGATGAGCGCCTAAGCGACGCTTAGGCATAAAAAGGCGTATAAAAGCGTTTTCTTATTTCAATACTAGTCTTGTGCCATGCAATGCATGGCTTGAATTTTATAAAAGGAGATATTAGCATATTAAATAAGGAAACAAAGGGAGACTGCAAACAATAAAAAAATGATTCGATTAATTAAACGATTTAATTATATCAATTAGATATTCGGCAATAAAAAAAATGATTCGATTAATTAAACGACTTACTTATATTGAATATAGTATTATCAAATACGTCATTTATAAGTAAAATAATCACTTAGACTAAAATAATAATGTTTGAAAAAATACATTTGAATTATAGCAACAAGAAATTGAGCCAACAAATTTTTCATCTTAATTATTTTAACATCTAAAAAAAA
>NW_019247561.1:1076-23912 GCF_002742605.1 Olea europaea var. sylvestris | reverse complement strand
AAACGAATTATTCGTATTTTTTAACACATACGTTTAATATCCGTTTAACTACTTTTGATATCTATTTAAATCATTCGATGTCTCTACGATATAGTTCTCAAAATGAGTTTCGAGAAAATGTAAAATATTTATCGATTCGATTATCGCACAGTCGTCGATAAATTTTTAAAGTTAGTTCATTATCGAAAATTTCGAAATATAGTTTGAACATACCTACTTTGACGTCCGATAACATTTGCTATGATTGATCGTTTCACGCACCGTGAACAACGTGCAATACTATGTCGCGAATACTTCAAAACGATATTAAAAACATAATATTTCGACTTTATTTGATATTCTGTAATGAGCCTGAAAATGAACACAAAAACATAAGTAAAAAAAAAAAATTAAAAATTTGAATTCAGGCACTTCGCACAGCGCGGAGTGCTTCACTAAAATTTTTTTTCTTTTTTCTTTCTTACGGACTTATTTTTTTCTAAATTTATTATTATTATTTTTTTAATTTGGCTATAAGTTTTGTCACAGTTATCGGAATTGAGCCCATGACCCCAATTCAGAAAGCTCTTTTCGACACGCACGTCATGGCCACTTAGCTTCGCTTGGTGGACATCATTTTCGAGGTCAAATTTCGCCGTTTTCCCTTCAAATCCCCAATTATAGTTTGACGTCAAATTTAAAAAATGCGTATAACCCGTCATTTTTTTAACGCAACATCTATAAAAAAATATATTGTCTATATTTTATCGAACTCGTTTCGAGAATTATATTATGGACTCATCGAATTGATCTAAATGAATATCGAAAATAGTTAAAGTTACATCAAACGCGTTTCTTAAAAAGTTTACAAAAAAAATATATTAATAGTATAATTAAAAAAATTAAAATTAAAATAAAAAAAAAACTTGTCTGTGCAAAGTCAACAACTGTGGGCGCAAGTGAACATTAAGCCATCAATGTGTTAATTAGTGTAAGGTGGGATTTTCAAGGGTAAAGTGGGAAAACAATGTAAAGGAGGAAAAAAAAAGGACAAACTACTGTTGCAAAACCGGATAAATTGGATTCAAGTGTGAAAACGGCTGTGACATAAATGAACAGTACCAAAAGCCTCTCTTTTAAGAGAGTAAAGATTATTTTAAATTTTTAATCAATTTAAAAATAATTTAACGATACATACAAATTATAGTAATAAATGCAGTTTTAAGATCTTAATAAAATAAGTATATTTTCGAATAATAAACAAGATATATTATAATAGTGCTAATTGAAATATATGGAGAGTTTTTAATATTTAGTAATTAGTAAAAGATTGAAAAATGTTTAACTAATTTAATAAGATATAAATAACTATTTATATAATGGTACAATATACTGCCGCTAAACCAAATGTACAATACATTACAGACAAACCAAAGGGATTCTTATCACAGGTTGAAAGTTTACAACAAAATTCTTTGAGTTACCCTTTATAAATTCGTGGACCAATAACTGGGTAAGCAAATTTTTGGATCTTTCAATATATTGGCCTAAAAGTTGAAAATTTTATAATTCTAAATTTTTTGGGCCTTTTAATCTAATTGATCTAAAAGGTGAAAACTTTATGTAGTAAAAAAAATTAAATAAAAAAACTAAAAAAATATTAATAATGTGTGCCGAGGTGTGCTTATACAAGCCTAGGCACGTCTTAAAGCTGTCATTGACTGCTAAATTAGAACATAGGTCATAAGCGTGGCATTTTTTGCTATGCCTCGAGCCTTGACAGCGTCGTCAAAGCACACCATTTAGAACACTGTTCCTAGTAGAAAAACATCCTAATACTTCCCAAGAAGCTGTATCTTCCGGAGATACCACTTTTTGAAAATATGCAATTAATTGTGAATGGTCTCGATTACGTATAATCACACTCGAGAGTTAGTTGATCTAGCCATCTTACTCTTGGGCTATAAACATTCCGTGTAAATCGATTTATAAGAAAAAAATAAAAATATGAAGGTTCAATTGACTAGTTCAAGAATACATTGCCAAAGGATTTATCCAAAAAGAGGATATTGATTATTTTGATACTTATTCTCATAATGCTCGTGATAGAGTGATAGGCAAATATTGTAGGATGTATTATTGTAAATATTTGTTCTGTAATATCTCCCTTAATATAACCTTAATCTCTCCTGTATCATAGGGCCAAACTATAAGATGAACACAGGCTAAATATTCTGTACAATTACTGCCATTACATAATGAATGAAACACACCGTTTTCCATTATCTTCCACTATATCTTTTAGCTAGATTCACCACGCTAGATGTTTTATTCATAATCTGGTTATCACCAAGTGGATTTTAATAAGACCTTTTTAAATGGTGAATTGAATGAATAGATATTGTTGGAAAACTGGCTTAGTTAGACTACTTTTGACATAATTTTGAGTGGGATCCGTTCAATCATTTTAGAAGATCAAAGTTAATTTGTCTTCTTCTCCGCGAGAACATCAAAATCATTTATTTACTTGTCAAAATTGATGCTCGGGTTAAAATGAGAATTGAAGCTCAAAGTTGATGCATTGGAAGGTGATTGTGTTGAAGGGACAACTCTGTGTAAATTGTCTCACATAGGAAAATGATAAAAGCAAAGTCTACTTTTTATATGATTATACTTCAGAATGGTGTAATCATGTGTAGTATATAAGCTCTCTTTATGTACGTGTTCAGGGATGCAAATTAATGATCAAAATTATACATCGAATCTTGAACTTGTATGTAAGCGCGATCTATGTACACGAATGTTGGACCGAATAAGTAAAAGTTGAACTCTTAGGATTATCCACGTTTTGCTTTTATTTCCTATAAATTGTTTAAATTTTTTCTTCCATACGGATTTTCAACTTCTAAACTCCTATGTTTATTACCTGTGTTGTTGAGAATTATACAGCCGGATTAATATTGATGTTAAATACTATAACACTTGTAACTCCCAGCTATTATGCCTCCATTACAACCTATTTATGCAGTATATTTTTCCTCCATCAAACATACACTAGTTTCTCTCATATAGTTTTTAGTCTACTAAAATTATTGGTGATCCTGTTCTGATAGAATTTCAGTTCGCCTTATTGGTTGTTTGTTATATCCTAGAAGACGTGGCTCAAATGAAACATCAAACAACAACGGCAAGGGGGCAAATATGTTTTAAGGAAATCGTGTTCACACAGGACTCGATTTGCATATCTATTCTCTTCACAGCGGTTCATATATTTCTGCACTTTTGTTTCTTGTTTAGTATATGTTATCGCATTGTTAATTCCAGATCCGTAATTTTATTTACTGATTTGTTCGTACTGTATATATATAATATTATATTCAGCAAATCAATTTTATAATAGATTTACATGGATGAACCTGAAGGATTCGTAAATTATGGTAAAAAACATAAGGTATGCAGATTGGTTAAATCTTTATATGGCTTGAAGCAGTGGAATGAAATTCAACAGTGTCCTCCTTGAGAATAATTTTACTGTAATTGATGCCGATAATTGCTCATATTTCAAAATTTCTCAAGGTTATAGTGTAATTATATGATAATTATAGGCACAGAATGAAAAATGGCTGAATCCACAAAAGGATCTTTGGCTTCAAAATTTGACATAAAAGATCTTCGAAAATTAATGTTATTTTGAGAATAAAAATTAGTAGAATAGAGAATGGTCTGGCACTTTCTCAATTGCACGAAAAACTTTCGAATACATTTGATTTTGAAAACAATGTTGTGGCTAAACCATATAATCCACTGTACATATCATCAAAGATGAAAGCATTTCTCAAAAAGAATATGCTTGGATAATTGGTAGTTTCATATATCCTATGAATTGTACCAGAATTGATATTTCTTTTGCTGTCCACACATTGAGTGGTTATACATTACTGACAATCCAATTAGTAACCAGGATAATGAGATGTTTGAAGAGAACCACTGAATATGTGTTTACCTTGGCAACAGGCGCAGTTAATGGAAATCTTGCAAGCAAAAATTGCAAAGCTAGGTTAGCTATGTAGTCAAAATTTATAGCATTGGACTTAGCAGATGGAGAAATTTCAAAATTTATAGCATTGGACTTAGCAGATGGAGAAATGGAATGGTTGAGAAACCTCCTCACTGATATTCTTTTATGTAGGAAATTTGTGCCTTCAAATGTAATACACGTGATTGTCAAGCTGTTATAAGCATTGTTTCTTGAGGCTATGCCTTGGGTACTTAATTTGAAATTTAAACTATTGGTGAGGGTTATTATCCTAGTTGAAGCATGGAGTTGAAACATAAGAAGGAAAATCATTGAGATAGCGACTTTCATTTGTGAAACCCAATCAAATTTGAGTGGGAAAGGAAAAGAGCGTTGTGTGATCAACCTTAGAATAAACACCTGGGAATGTGATTGAAAAATAAGTTCGGAGGTGTGCATCCCACGAGAGAGAAATGAAATGTTTGACTATTAAGAGTGTGGTAAAAATTTATGATAATTTGAGTGACTATGCATATACACACGCACCCCGATCAAGCATGGAGTAAGTAAAGAATTAGTTTTAGTTGCATTATTTATAAACTTTTTGTGAAGTCTTTTCAATACTTGATGCGAGTTCGACAAAGTTATCCAATACATTTATATTTATTTTTGTTTCCTTGAGTGTTTAATAGATAGGGATGTAAACGAGCTGGGCCGAGCCAGCTCGCGAGCCTAAAGTTTCGGCTCGGGCTCGGCCCGGTTAAAATGACCGAGCTTTTTTGCGGGCTTGAGCCTGGTCGAGCAAAAGCTCAGCTAAAAAAAAAAATAGGCTCGGCCCGAGCCGGGCAGGCTCATTTTCTCCCCCTCCTTTTTTTTTTCTTCCTAAGCTGAGGCAGCAATTCGCTGCCTGCAGCACTTAGCTGCCAAGACAGCCTCAAATTTTTAATTTTTTTATTTAAAAAAGCTCGCGAGTCGGCTAGGGCAAAACCCGTGTCCCCAAATCTACCGAGCCCCTCAGGCCCGATTGCCATCCCTATTAGTAGATAGTCTTGCTTGGGAAGAATAAGAGTTTAAATTTGGGGATATTTGATAAGTTCATTTTATGCATTTCTTCGGACTTCTATTCTTATTTAATTATAAATAAATTGAGTGATTATCTACTTAATTTGCGTGAATTATATTTACTGTAGGAAAATCCCAACTTGAATATAATTTATATGAAAATAGGCTATTTGGAGTTGTTTTGAAGCAAGTGAATATTAACAGGATTGCAAGAGATCAATTAAAAATATTAATGGAGTATTCGGTAAAAATTCATAAGGTTCGAGAGTTATATTCGACATTTGAAAAGTTTGAGGACTAAATTACAAACTTTGAAACTTGTCTTGGGTCAAGTATTATGATTTTGGTATGAAGATTACTTAATTGCAAAATAATAGAAGATGAATGACTAAAATCATATGAGAAAAGGAGTCTAATTAAAGATTGATTTTGTTTTCTTTTATCAATTTGAACCCTTTTGAGGAAATCAAGTTGAATAAAGATTTTACCTGGATCTTATTTTATAAATACATACCTTAGTCCAATAATTTAAGTGGGCTTGTGGAGTTCATTATACATATATATATCCAAGCCAAGGTTTGGGTATTCATTATACATATAATATTCAAGTCAAAAGGGAGGGTGAGGGGGGGGGGGGAACAAAAAATCAATTAAAAAGCAAGGATTTCAGGATTTTACAAGAAGAAGGTGGATTCTTAGTGCAAGATTTTCATCTTTTTTTCTCAATTTTCCTTAACACCTGTGACGTACTTTAATTCCTTCTTGTATTTTTATTCTCCCTTGATGTGTAATTATGTATTTAGTTAGGATGAATGATTGTAATCTAATTTAGAACCTTATTTTTAATTAAAAAGTTTTAAATCACCGATTGATATTGTGAATTATTTTTTACTTCTGTTCTTAATTCTTGTATTAATTGGCAACCAATCCATTGATTTCTTGAATAATAATTATGTAGAGATGCGGATTTTTGCGTTTAACTAAGATTGATTTACATAGAGATATGATGAATTAATTTAATAGACTCATTGAGAATTCGAGAGGTGTAAAATAAATACATTAGAAGAGTTCAATCGAGTAAACATAATTAATTGTATAAAACTTGGTGATTGAGATTAAGAGAATAATTATGGTGAACTCATGAATAGTAACATTTGAATCATAATTAAAAAATAAACTTTTTATTGTTTTTCCTAATTTAAAGTAATAAAATTACAAAAATAAAATACACACCTTTTATTTGTTTTCAATCAAATTGAAGTCATAAATAATTGAACCAACGGTTAAATAGTAATCATCGTGGGAACGATATTCGCACTCAGAGGTCCACTTTATTACTTGTTACTATCCGTATACTTGTCGAATATAAAAATCAACAATAAGTTTTTGGCGTCGTCTTTTGGGGATTATTTTTATTTAATACTGATTTTTATTATTTCTTACTTTTGTTTGATTATTTTTTCCCTTTTTCATTTCACAATTGATCTACTTGTTCTTCTTTATTCCATTGATAGGGATTGTAAAGAAGCAAGATGTCAAAAATTCACAATGATCGTGACCCCAACTTAGATGATGGTGACATGGATTTTGGAGATTTCCTTTTTAGACAATAACTTAAAAAGTGGGGATACAATCAACCTATTGTATTTGATAAGGATGACTTCTCGAAGGGACTAAATATCAAATTTATTGTTTATGGCTAGGTTAGACTGACTTGTGAATATTGTGGTGCATTGTATTATATTAAAAATTACTTTTTATTGGAAACTCCAAAGTAAGTAAGAAAAACTATATTCGATGGTCTATACGAATAACAAGATGATTATGGTAAAATAATTACGGGAGACATCATCATGCAAAAATATAAAAGGATTGGAAATTAAATAATTTCGGATGTGTCAAGTAGCATGAGTATGTATGATCTTGAGAAACCAAAAACTAAAGAAGAAGAATGTGTAGAAACGAATTAATTAATCACGAATGAGCCAAACAAATTAATGGTATTCAAAGAAGATGGAATTAGCATTCAAACCTTCAACTTCATTGATTTTGTGATTAAAGAAAATAATGAGATCGAAGTATTCTTAGTTGAGTTCTAATTGGGTAATTTAGGCAAGTCATACCATATTCAAGAGGGCAAAACAATATTTTGGAAAACGTACGAAATGTGGTGCAACGACAATCTACACAAACTAAGCAAGACCTCCAAAACTCTATTTAAAATTCCATAAAAAATCATTGCTCAAAATTGAGTTTGAGACTATAAATTAAGAATTAATGGAAAGTTACCCATTTTTTGTTGACATATGGTTGACTTAATCCTCACCGTTTTGATCATAACAAACAAGATTATTTTTATTTCTAACAAATTCATTTTAGTAATGATAGTTCAATGTTAAAATTAATCATGTATTATCGGACTTCAAATGAAGATCAAAATAGAAGCCATGTATTCAAGTCAAATCATTTGACACAAAAAGTTTAAGAGATAAATGTCAAAAAAAATCAAGATCAAGAGTATGAGAAACGATATCAATGAAAGATCAAGACGAGGCATACTTCGGAGCAAGGACTTGATTTCTTAGGCAAAATGTAAAGGTACTAATGCGTTGATATTTGGCAAAGAGTAGTTAAGCTCAAAATCTTGCTATGCATTAAAAATAATTTTTGTGCACTAAGATAATTCGAATGCAACATTTCTGATCAAACATGAAAATGACTTTTAAAAATGATATACGGATTTTAAAGACATTTTTATTATGAAAATTTAGTTAAAAATATTTTTCAAAAGTCCATACACTTCAAAACTTTCAAATCGGAACAAACGAGGCCAAAACGTGAAAAGACCGCACTGCCGGGCCTGTCAACCGCCCAGAGAGGTGGTCCACGGTCGACCGGACTCCTCCAATAGTCTGGAATTTGACTGTTTTGACTTCTGATTTTTACTGTACAAACGGCTATATTAGTCTTCCGGACGAGTCATCTGTAAATTCAGATTTTTTTTAACATTTTGGACTCTATAAATACCCCAACCTCTTGCATTAATAATTATCACTTCCAAAAGCATTAAATTGAGATACTTCAAGCTTTAACTCTTTATTCCTTATTTATCTTTATCAATTCATTCACTTTTGAAAAACTTTTGATTGAGTTTACTTTTGAAAGTCATTGATCAAAGATTTTTCAAACATAACACTTGAGCTTTACTTATTGCCATTCATTAAAGTGTTAGCCTACTTTTCTCCATTGTACTCAACTTTGAATATATCTTTATTGTGGGAGAAGATTCCTTTTTGTAAAGCTTATTTTTGATTGAATTGTGGGTCGTGTTGAAGTTCCAAAAAGTTCAACGATTGTAAAAGGATCAGTGCTTCTTGTTTGTAAGTCACCGGAAGCGTTGTAAGAGTTGGATTGCACCATAAGTCAATCAATATATTGATTTCAAAATAGTGAGTGGCACTCTACAAACCGACCTCTTTTCTTTGATGGTACACATTATAACTATTGGAAGGCTAGAATGATGATTTATGTTTAATTTATTGATTACAATATTTGAGAAGTTATAGAATATGGTCCATATGCTCCCACTAAAACTATTAAAGTAGATGGTAGACCGGACCAAACTCTTTCCAAATCTAGAGAAGAATACGATGATGAAGATAAGAGAAAACTATAATTAAATGCCAAGGCTAAAATTCTACTTTATTGTGCACTTGATAGAAATGAATTTAATCGAATTAGTACATGTGATTCGGCATATGATATTTGGCATGCTCTTGAAGTTACTCATGTTGGCACAAGTAAAGTTAAGGAAACAAAGATAAATATGCTAGTTAAAGAATTTGAAAATTTCTTTATGAAACAAAATGAGCCTATTGTTGACATGATTACTCGTTTTACCGATATTGTAAATGGTCTTAAAGGTTTTGATTGTAAATTTATGAACGGTGAACTTGTGAGTAAAATGCTTAGATCCTTATCAGAGGAATGGAGTCCATTGAGGATTTTAATCGAGAATACTAAGGATGTAAATACATATCTTTTGGAAGAGCTATACGACACATTAATGACCTATGAGCTAAACAATGTCGATGTTAAGGAGAAAACGAGAAAAAGCAAGGAGGAATCAAATGAGCCTCCTAAACGACAAATTGCATTAAAATCGGCAATTGAAGAAGGAACATCAAATGAAAATATGAGCGATGAAGAACTTGATGATTTGGTTCTTCTTGTCAAAAAATGGAGAGGTTTTCGTAATAATCGAAGATTTCAAAAGAAAGAAGAAAAAGTGAAAGATAGGAACAAAAAGATTGTTTGCTATGATTGTGACAAGTCGGGTCACAAGAGAACCGAGTGTCCAAACAAAAAGAAAAATTTCAAGAAAAAGGCACTCCAAGCCACATGGGATGATAGCGACGACGAAGAACAAAATGAGAATGATAATCAAGATGAAATGACAAATATGTGCTTCATGGCAATCGAAGACGCGATATGTTCTTATGATGAGCTTTCAATGTCTTATGATGAAATGTTTGAAAATTTTGAAAAACTTTCTTTAAATCACGCTATTCTTAAAAAGAAAAACTCTATTTTGAAAGAAGAAATTAAGAAAATCTCCGAAAAGCAAAAAGTGAGTTTTGATCATGACCTTTTGATAAAAGAAAATATTTCTTTGAAAGAAAAGGTTAATGATTTAACACAAATTATCCATAAGTTTACCGAAGGTAAGAAAAATTTTGATTTAATGCTCGGTAGTCAAAAGTGTGTATTTGAGAAAGGAGGAATTGGATACAAACCTTTTCTAAAACAAAAATTACTCAAAAATATGTTTGTTAAGGTTTCAAATATTTCATGTAGCTTTTTTAATAAAAGTGGACATATTGTTTTTAATTGTGTAACTAAAAAAATATTATTCTTTGATCACAAGTATCCGGATCATGTATTTAAACTTCAAAAAGCTCTTTACGGTTTGAAGCAAGCTCCCAGAGCTTGGTACGAATGCTTGAGCAAATTTCTTCTCTCAAATGATTTTTCGATTGAAAAAGCGGATACTACACTTTTTATAAAATTCATAAAGATGATATGCTCATTATTCAAATTTATGTTGACGATATTATTTTTGACACTACAAATATACATCTTTGTGAAGAACTTTCAAAATGCATGAATAAAGAATTTGAAATGACCATGATAGGTGAGTTAAAAAATTTTCTTGGCCTTCAAATTAAACAAATGAAAGAGGGAGTTTTCATTAATCAAAATAAATACATATTAGACATGTTTAAGAAATTTGACATATATAACTTCAAGCCTATGAACACACCAATGAACAAATTTCTAAAGCTTGATAATGATGAGCAAGGTACATCTGTGGACGTCACAAAATATTGAGGTATGATCGGATCCCTTCTTTATTTAATTGCTAGTAGACCCGATATTATTTTTAGTGTTTGCCAATGTACTCGCTTTCAATCTAATCCTAAAGAATCACACTTAAAGGCCGTAAAAAGAATTTTTCATTATCTAAGTGGTACGAGAACTTTAGGACTTTGGTATTCAAGAGGCACTCATATTGACTTAATTAATTATTCGGATGCTGATTGGGCCGGATGTAATGCTAATCGTAAAAGCACAAGTGGAAATTGTCACTTTATAGGCTTTGCACTTGTGTCTTGGTCTAGTAAGAAACAAAATTCCGTTGCACTATCCACCGCCGAGGCGGAGTATATCTCGACCGCTAGTTGTTGTGCACAAACACTTTGGATGAAACAAACTCTATGTGATTATCATTTGTCTTACTTCATGTGCCTATTTTATGTGATAATACTAGTGTCATTAACTTATCTAAAAATCCCGTCTTGCATTCACGAACTAAACATATTGAAATTCGTCACCACTTTCTTCGTGATCATGTACAAAAGGGAGATATTGAATTATAATTTATCAAAATCGATGATCAATTAGCAGATATTTTTACCAAGCCTCTGCACATGATTGATTCTCTCATATTAGAAGAGGTTTAGGAATTATTAATGAAAGTGAAGCAATATAACTTTAAGTTTTTATCACTAATGTTTTTGCATTCCATAAAATAAAATAAAAAAAATTGCTAGATGACTTCCGGTCGACCGGAAGTGGTCTACCAGAACTAGAGTTTTTGAGCTACACAAAAAAAAAAAAAAAAAAAAAATTTGACGTCCGGTCGACTGGACCGACGTGTTTTTCGGGTTTTAAAACCCTTTCTTCTTCATTTCTCCTCCATTTTTTCTCACTTCTCTTCTTTTTCCTCTTAGATCTACCTCAAATCTACCTAGATCTATAACTATTTCTTGAAATTCCCACAAGATTTGAAAAACCCATCACTTTTTCTTCTTCAAACTCTTAAACTCCCCATTTTTTTTTTCAAACTCCAACTCATCTTTCTCACTTTTCAAATGGTCGACCAGGTTATAAAGTTTTTCCACATTTAACTCATCATGCCTAGAGTGAAAATGCAGGGAAATAAGTCAAGGAGGGAGAGGCTACCAACTCCTTCATCAGAGGATGAACCTGAAGTGCCAGAAAATCACTTTGATAAATCTCCCATTCTTATAGGTAAGACCGTAGATTTTGACGATTTTACACTTCAAGCACCTGCATTTCATATAGCAGAGTTCTTTGAAAGTATGAGTTAGACTTCCATTGCATTCATGGAAGAAAATGCTTATCCTAAGTTTGTGCAAGAATTTTACAAAAACATGGTTTATATTCTTCGTCCGGGTAGTATTTCTTATTTTCTCAAAGGTAAACAAATTACTATTACCCATGCCCTTCTACGTTCTCTTCTTAAATTAGAAGATTGTTCAAATCAAGTGTTTTGTTATATGGCTCATCCAACCTTTGAAGGTTATAATCCTATTGTTGCATGTCGTAGAGTGACCGGAAAGAATTTTGAACACCTGATAAAACTTAGTTCAAATCAATTAACTTTACCTTGTAAGGTTTTACACAACATCATCGCCCATATTATTCTACTTAGGAAAGGTCATTTCGATGAAGTAACTCACTTCGATTTATTCCTTCTTGACTCAAATTCTTAGTCGGATGAAAATTAGACTTTCCAACTATTGTTATTGGTCACATGAAAATAGTTCATTCCGCCACTCACATAAAGGCCTTACCATTTGACATACTATTCACTAAGATCTTTAAATATTTTGAAATTCCTCTGAATAGCAAAGTCTCCGTTTCTCTCCGTCTCACTGACTCTATCAATATTCATGCTCTTAAATGAATGAAATTGTCAAGGAGCATGAGCAATGGGTGGCCCATACTAAGGGGTTTAATCTGGATTCGGGCCTTCAATCTTACCCTTCGAAGGAAATGACAAGAAGGAAGATGATCAGGCCGACGACACACCACTTGTTCCCAATCCTCCACACGACATTTCGGGATCAAGTGCTCCTCCACCTTCTAGTCGTTTTACTTTTATCGAGGATCACTACAATCTTCTTAATGGATGGCTTGACTTTCTTACCTCATCTATCGACGGGCTTGGTGGGATGCTTCACCAATTGCAAGTTCAACAAGACACAATACAAACTCAACAAACGACGATGCAGGCTCAGCAAGATGCTTTCTATACTTATTACATTGCTCAGCAGGAAGCCATGCAAGCTCAGCAAAATGCCTTTTATGCTCAGTTTGATACACTTTTCCCGCCACCACCTCCTTCGGAGTTTTAGATATAATTTTATGTATTTGTATTGTACTCCTTATGTGGGTCTAAACTATTAACCACTATTGTCTTTAAATTTGCTTATGTTGACGTCTAAACTATTTTTATGCTTTGTGTGTTAAATTAAGGGGGAATGTTGTATGATTTTATATTGCTCTTAACTGCTATATCTTTTTGCTTATACCAAAAGGGAGAAATATGTTGAGATGATTATGCATGATTGAACATAAAATATGTCTTTAATATATGGCCATGATTTGTAAAGGATAGGGGGAATAGATTACATGATAAATTTTTTAATGTATATTTCTTGATATAAATTGTTAAATTTATCTTGCAAATCATCTCGTTTGTCATAATCAAAAAGGGGGAAATTGTTGACATATGGTCGACTTAATCCTCAATATTTTGATCATAACAAATAAGATTATTTTTATTTCTAACAAATTCATTTTAGTAATGATAGTTCAATGTTCAAATTAATCATGAATTATCGGACTTCAAATGAAGATCAAAATAGAAGCCATGTATTCAAGTCAAATCATTCAAGACAAAAATCTTAAGAGATAAATGTAAAAAAAAAAAGATCAAGATCAAGAGTATGAGAGACAACATCAATGAAAGATCAAGACGAGGCATATTTTGGAGCAAAGAGTTGATTTCTTAGGCAAAATGTAAAGGTACTAATGCTTTGATATTTGGCAAAGAGTAGTTAAGCTCAAATCTTGTTATGCATTAAAAATAATTTTTGTGCCCTAAGATAATTTGAATGCAGCCTTTTTTATCAAACATGATATTGACTTAAAATGATATATGGATTTTAAAGACATTTTTATTATGAAAATTTAGTTAAAAATATTCTCCAAATGTCCATACACTTCAAAACTTTCAAATCGGAACAAACGAGGCCAAAACGTGAAAATACCGCACTGCTGGGGCGGTCAACCACCTAGACAGGTGGTCAACTGGACCGGTCGACCGGCCATGAGAGGTGGTCGACCGGACTCCTCCAGCGGTCTGGAATTTGATCGTTCTGACTACTGATTTTTACTGTACAAACGACTATATTGATCTTTCGAACAAAAGGCGGTCGACCGGACAAGTAATCCGCAAATTCAAATTTTTTTTAACGTTTTGGACTATATAAATACTCCAACCTCTTGCATTAATAATTATCATTTTCAAGAGCATTGTAAGTCACCGGAAGCATTGTAAGGGTTGGATTGCACCATAAGTCAATCAATATAGTGAAAAAGGCCTTGCTCGTGACGGAGAGTTTGGTAACGGGGGACGTAGATCGTGATGACATCGAACCTCCTTTTTATATCGTTTGCATTCTCTTTTCCCTTCCTCCTATTACTCTTGTGTTATCTTCTTTATTCATAGTTATTTGTCTCCAACCTCTTGCATTAATAATTATCATTTTCAAGAGCATTGTAAGTCACCGGAAGCATTGTAAGGGTTGGATTGCACCATAAGTCAATCAATATAGTGAAAAAGGCCTTGCTCGTGACGGAGAGCTTGGTAACGGGGGACGTAGATCGTGATGACATCGAACCTCCTTTTTATATCGTTTGCATTCTCTTTTCCCTTCCTCCTATTACTCTTGTGTTATCTTCTTTATTCATAGTTATTTGCTTTAATTTGTGTTTATTTTCGAAAAAGGTTTCAAATAACCAATTCACCCCCCTCTTAGTTAGTTGTTCTTGGGCTTTCATTTTTGTAACGCTTAACACTTTAATTTTGGTTATTACGGTTGCATTTAGCATATAGGCACGTTTGCGTATTTTTTTAGCTAAATTTTTTTTAAAAATTTTTTTTTGTAGTTTTAGGGTCCTCATTTTAACAGTACCACTGCAAAAACTAAAAAAATAATAAATAAATAAAAATTAGTAAACCCGAAACTCGACACTGGACAACATAGCCCATGGGCCCCGGCGCCACCCCACCTCCTGTATTTTTTTCTTCTTTATTTATTTTTCTTTTTTAAAAAAAAAATAAAAACCTGAATTTTTTCTCTCCTCCTTATTAAATAATAATAATAATAATAATAATAATAATAATAATAATAATAATAATAATAATAATAATAATAATAATAATAATAATAATATTCTTTCTTTTGTTTTTATTTTTTTTTCTCTTTCTTCTTTTTTTTTTAAATCTTATTTTTATTGTTATTGTTTTTAACTGTTTTTTGGTCAAAACTAGATTACAATCATCATTCCTAATTAAAGCATAAATTCATAAATTCGCATGTGAATTTATTGATAATTAATTTTTCTTTTTTTAGGCATAATGGACATATTTTACAAAACGAGCACGGAAAGTATGTTGAAGGAAGATCAAGGACCAAGTGTTAAACAAGAAACATCATATACACGATGAATATTGCTAACTTTTCTTTAAACCTCTTTCACGCACACATTGAGGACAATGTGTACTTTAAATTTGGGGGGCTTAGATTAGTTAGTTTTAGTTGAGTTTTTGTATGATTTTTTTTTTTTAAAGAAAAGTGAAAAAGTTGAATATTTTTCCTTATTTTATATGTGTTATGTGAGTTGGATAGCCTTGCCGACTAATTGAATTTATTTCAAATTGTTAATTTATATTTCATAAATTGTGAATAGATGATGTAATTATTTTTTCTAATTCAATATTTGTTCATGTTACTATATTAAATACAACGGTCGTGATAATTATTATGTATTTTTGGATTGATTTTTTGGTAGAATAGGTTGAATGAACTAAGGTCTTTATAAATCGAGATCATGATTAAAAACACAACTACTTAACCACTTGAAAGGAATAGTTTGGAGGATGTTGATCCGTTGTTGGGAGCTATTTAGATAGGTGTTGATTCCATACATGTTGAATATTTGTGTGAAATGTTTTTAGCTAACAAGTAGAGAATAAATGAGAACCATTTTCTAGGGATTTGATTTCAATTATTTATATATATAAAAAGGCATTGCCCTAGCCGTTATACGTAAAAAAAACATTGTTGTATGAACTTAGTCTTGAGTAATCCGACCATATTCATCACCAATATTTAGGAGAGATCTACAAGGAACAAAGCTACTTGCAATGTAGAGTGAAAACTACATTCTAAAATCAAAGAAAAGATTCTAAAAATAGAAAAAGGGACACAAATAAATAAATAAATAAAAATCAAAGCGTGTTGAGACAGTGCCTAAACAAAAATAAGCATTGTTTTTTAAGGCTAAGCCTTGGATACTTAATTTGAAATTTAGACTGTTGGTGAGGGTTATTATCTTTGTTGAAACCTGAAGGTTGAAACATCCAAACTTAAGGAGAATCATCACGTATTAAGCTACTGACTTTCATGGGGGAAACCCAACCAAATTTGAGCAGGAAAGATAAGGAGTGTTGTGTTATTAACCTTAGAATAAGCACCTGGGAATGTGATTGAAAAAATAATTTTGGAGATGTGCATCCCAAGAGAGAGAGAAATGAAATATTTGACTATTAAGGGTCTGGTAAAAATTTATGATAGTTTGAATGACTATGCACACACACACACACACACCGATCAAGCATGTAGTAAGTAAAGAATTAGTTTTAGTTGCATTAGTTATGAACTTTTTGTGAAGTATCAAACGATTTCAATACTTGATGCGAGTTCGATGAAGTTATCTAACACACACACACACATGTTTTTTGTTTTGTTTTGTTTATGTGTTTAGTAGATAGTTTTGCTCAGGACGAATAAGAGTGTAATTTGAGGATATTTGATAATTGCATTTTATGCATTTATTCGGACTTCTATTCTTATTTAATTATAAATAAATTGAGTGATTATCTACTTAATTTGTGTAAATTATATTAATGATAGGAAAATCCCAACTTGGATATAATTTATATGAAAAGAGGCTATTTGAAACTTAATTAGAGTTTATTTGAAGCAATTGGAGATTAACTGGATTGCAAGAGATCAATTAAAAATATTAATGGAGCATTCGGTAAAAATTCATAAGTTTCGGGCGATAAATTCGACATTTGAAAAGTTTGAGGACTAAATTGAAAATGTTGAAACTCTTCTCGTGTCAACTACTATGATTTTGATATGAAGATGACTTAATAGCAAAATAATATAACGTGAAGGGCTAAAGTCATAAGAGAAAAGGAGTCCCATTGAAAAAATAAAAAATAAAATAAAATTGTTCCTTTTATTTCTCTACCTCTGGTAGAAACCAATTTGAACTCTTTGGAGGAAATCAAGTTGAACAAATATTTTACCTAGATCTTGTTTTTTAAATACATACATTAGTTCAACAATTTAAATAGGTTTGTGGAATTCATTATAAACATATATCCATGCTAAGGCTTGAAGATTCATTATACATATATTATTCAAGTCAAAAGGGAAAAATAAAATCAACTTTCATATATTTCTTTCAAAATATATATCGTTTTTATATAATTCTTCTATAAAATACTTAACATTATTAATTAGCATGTAAAGATAAGTGTTGACACACAAAAAGTTCAGCCCAAGTTGAATAGCCCAAGGAATGAAGCCCAATTGGAAGATCCCCAAAATCAAATAGCCCAAAAGAACGACCCAATCAGGCAATGCAGGATAAAGGCCCAAATAGGAAAGCCCACGAATGCGGTAATACCATTGCCCAAGGTTGCAAGTCGCCTAAGATTTGAGCAAATGAATTGCCATGCAATCGCCCAGAGCTGTGACCCTGCTCTCGTCCAAACATTCGAGTCGCCCAGCATTTTAGCAAACATAAGATGTTATGATTACCCAAAAGTGCAGTTAATGAAGCAGTTATTGGGTAGTCCTTTCACGTTCCACGATTCAAGGAATTCAATTGAAGACGGTTGAACGACAAAAGTAATAGCAGCAGTTAGAGAAGGCAGTTCCATGACAAGTTGGCCACTACGAGGAAAGTGGGCAGTTATAGAGCGATCAAGCAGTTTTTAAGCGGTTGATCACGAAGAGATCATCCAGGGAACATAAAAGGAAGAAAAGACATAGAGCAAAGGACCCCGAATCAAACACTCTTAAACAGAGAATATGTAACTTTAAATTTATTAGTTTAAATTTAAACACTTCTTTTTCAGTAACTCGTGTGCTTGTGTCCCTTGGAGGCATTCTGTTTTTATTTTCCAATTGTAAAGTCATCGCCAATAAAAACACCGCTTTTTGGGACTTTGTCTTAAGAGGTTTGTCCCTTACACAATTGTCTGATCCCTTTTTAATTATTAGCGACTAACCCGCGCGAAACAATTTGACACGCCCAGTGGAACAGTGGTGTTTGGTGTTGAAGATACAAAATGTGAAACAATATGCTTCAGAGATTCGATAAGGAAGCAGCAAGTCAGGGAGGAGTCAAGTCTGTGATCGAGCGATATGAGGAGCAGCATAGCTCTCCACGAACAGATGGACAGAATCAGAGCAGTAACAGTCATTACGAATCAATGGCAGAGTTGAGTCCTCGAACTATGCGTGCACTACTTGGAGAACTCACATAAGATGTCGTTGAATAGGATGCCATTGAATCAGGACGAATTACGTTCGATGATAAGAAGAAGATGGCAGTGGATGAAAATCCTTTTCCACAGCCACTTGGAGTGAATATGGTGACGTCTGGTTTCAAAAACAAGTTGCCAAAATTCAAATTGGTTATAGATGATGGAGAAGAAGACCCTGGACCACATCCCAGTGTCTTCGAGCGTATTAAAGGGAAGGAGCCAAAAAAGGATGAAGACGTCTTATGTGCAAGATGTAAAAGAGAAGTGAGTGGGAATACGGAGAAACAAGGGATATGGCAGCATCCCCATCGCCCTACTTTCTTCCCAAATGCTCAGCCTGGTAGAGGACGAGGTACATCGTTCTATAAGGGACCGTCTTTTGAGAGGCAGTTCAAGCCAGTAAATAATGGGAGAACATTCAGGCCGCAACCTCACATACCAAATGTATGGCATTCGTTCCAGTATAATGCAGGAAAGACGATACCCTTCAACGAGATGACTAGAACCCAACAAAGGCGTTTCCAATGAAATTATGGACGAATGATGAGGCAACAACAGGGAGTGCCACGTCCTAAGGCGCCTAAACTACTCGAGGTAGCCAATCAAAATGTTCTCAAAGGTAGTGAAGAGACTGGTATAGATGAATCAATGAAAGAGTTGTCAGAAACTTCTTCTGGAAGATCGAAGTTTGAGCGAGACAGAAGGGATAGAGAAGATCCAGATCAGCTCCTTACTATTCAGTTCGGTACGTTACCTCCTGTTGTGGCTAATAACTATTTACTAGCCAATGAGTTCAAGAATAAAGAGAAAGAAGAAGAAGAAAGAGAGGATAACGAAGGAGAAGCATGCGTGCTGGAATATAAAGAAGGTCAGACTTCTAGAGAGGTCTACAATGGTGAGGAAGATGATAGTATGATAGACATTGAAGATGAAATCGACCTAGAAGCAGAAAGAAGAAGGAAAGGAGTATCGTACAATACTCTGTTGAAGCAACTATATCGAGAGGGAGTTCGTGAAGTAGATTTATTGGGAGAACCATCTGGGCATTCTTTCGATTTTTACGTGCTGTACGGGACACCCAAAAGGAAGAAGAGAGTGTCTCGCTCTGAAAAGTATGGATCACCTCCAAGAATAATGCCTCCTCCCATAGGTTGGGTAACTGAAGAGGAAGCATCAGAAAATAGTAAAAAGGAAATTCAGGAGACAGAGGCTCAGTGCGATATGCTGCACGTTGACTTATCACAAAAGGATAACTTAACAGAGGACAAGCAGGAAGTAGAAATAGAGGCTGCCGAAAATGTTATTTTTAAACGGCCAGCCATAAAATTGACTAAACACTTGAGGCTGTTGTACGTTAAAACTCTAGTTAACGGCATACCTGTGGCAAAAGTGCTTGTCGATAATGGAGCAGCTATAAACACCATTCCATCTAGGATGATGAGGAAATTTGCAAAGACAGAAAGGGATATGATTCCAACAGAAGTCATCCTTACAAGTTTCAATCGAGGAGCAACTGCAGCTAAGAGAGTTATGCCATTGGACATAACTATAGGTACAATTACTAGGACTACAGTCTTCTTTGTAATAGATGGTCCTACTAGTTACAATGTGTTACTAGGAAGAGATTGGATACACGGAAGTCGCTGTATACTATCATTGCTCCATTAATGCCTGATTTTTTTGGAATAACAAGGGTGAAGCAGAGGTGGTGCAGGCCGATCATAAGCCTTTTGTTGCAGAAGCAAACTCAGTGGAAAGGTTCATGTACGAGGGAAACTATGGACCTGTCAGGGTAGTCCAAGATGGGGAAGAAATTCAGATTGTCACGTAGAGTGAAGAGCCATTTTCAGTGGACGGACTCACTGAAATGTTCAGTCAGATGAGGCCAAATATAGTGGCCCTAGAAGAGCCAGTAATTGGCAAAAGAATAATCAATGAGTCCTGAATGAGTTCGAAGCAACAAAAGCAAATGGCCGATATTTAGGCCTTCAAAGCCAAATTAATGGCTTTCAATAAAGAATGCAAGGACAAGATAAAAGAAGAGGCAGCCCTGAAAGTGTTGAAAGACAAATTAGCAGTATTCGAATTGGAACAAAGTATTGGCCGAGAATTCAACAAGGTGGATTGTTTAGAAAAAGAAGTGCTTACAAGGGAACTGGACGATGAAGCAATGCGGATCATCAAGCATGGATACGGTCAAACACAAGACCCTCTGATTAAAGTAAATATTGGGAATGAAGGAGAAGATCGTCCAGCATTCATCAGCCAGATGCTCGTTCAAGAGTTTAGTGATAAATTAGTCGCTTTGTTAAAGGAGTATAAAGATTGTTTTGCTTGGGAATATGAACAAATGCCTGGTTTAGATAGAGACTTGGTAGAACATAGATTACCAACTAAGCCTAATTTTAAACCTCATAGGCAACCTCCCAAACATTTTGCTCCTAATGTACTCCCTGAGATTAAGAAAGAGATAGAGCGATTATTAAAACCAGACTTTATTAGAACAGCCAAGTATGTCGAATGGTTGTCTAATATCATGTCAGTACTAAAAAAGAATGGTAAACTAAGGGTGTGCATAGATTTTAGGAATTTAAACATAGCCACACCCAAAGATGAGTATCCAATGCCTACGGTAGATTCTTTAGTAGACTCAACTGCCGGACATGTCATGTATTCTTTCATGGATGGGTATTCAGGATACAATCAAATTTATATAGCTGAGGAAGACATAGACAAAATTGCCTTTAGATGTCCTGAGTCTCTAGGATGTTTTGAATGGGTAGTCATGCCTTTCGGCCTGAAAAACACAGAAGCAACTTATCAAAGAGTAATGAATTTAATTTTTCATGATATGATGGGCAAGTTTGTTGAAGTGTATGTAAATGATATAGTGGTCTAATCCATTAAAGAAGAGGACCATTTCGAACAGTTAAGATGTTCATTTGAGTGAATGAAGCAATAGAAGCTAAAGTTGAATTCCTTGAAATGTGCATTTGGTGTTAATGTAGGTAACTTTCTTCGTTTTTTGGTACACAAAAGAGGGATTGAACTTGATAAAAATAAAGCGAAAGCCATTTTAGAGGCCAAACCACCTAGCAACAAAAAAGAATTGCAAAGGTTTCTAGGCCAAGTAAACTTTTTAAGACGCTTTGTTTCTAACTATGCAGGGCGAACTAAAGTCTTTTCGCCACTTTAAAGCTGAAAAATCAGGACGAATTTGTCTGGAAAGAAGAACATCAAAAGATTTTTGAAAGTCTCAAGACATATTTATCAAGTCCACCAGTGTTGGTGTCACCAATCCAAGGACGGCCAATGAAAGTGTATGTATCGACTGAAAAAGAATCAATAGCTGGAATGGTCGCGCAAGAAGACCAATTTGGTGAAGAGAGGGCGATTTACTACTTGAGTAGACGGTTAACAAAATGTGAATGTAATTACTCTGCTATCGAAAAATTATGTCTTGCATTGTATTTCACATGTACAAAATTAAGGGCTTATTTACGGCCCGTAACCATTTATTTGATTTCTAGAGTAACTTTGATTAAGTATACGTTCTCTCGTCCTATTTTACACCAAAGGGTAGGCCTTTGGACATTAGCTTTATCAGAATTCGAAATACAATACATATCCCAAAAGGCAGTCAAAAATCAGGCTTTGGCTAACTTTTTAACCGATCATCCATGCCTTAACATGCCTGAAGAAATTGAATTAGAAATCAATTCGTTCGAGCTAAAACCTTGGGTGTTATATTTCGATGGGTCAAAAACCTCTAAAGGTGCAGGAGTAGGGATAGCATTGATAAATCTTTTAGGAATTTGCTACAAGTTCGCATTCACTTTGGATAGGATGTGCACCAGCAATCAGGCCGAATATGAAGCCTTAATCGTGGGCCTAGAACTAATGATAGATATGGGGGTAAAAAAGGTAAACATTAGAGGCGATTCTCAATTGGTAATTCACCAACTGATTGATGATTTTAAATGCCAAAGTGATTCCATCATGAGTCAATATGAAATCGCCCAAAAATTATTAGAAGAATTCGACCAAGTAGAACTTCAATGCGTTAATAGGATATGCAATGACGTGGCAAATGAGTTTGCCCAGATGGCCTCAGGGTACTCAAAGGTTTTAAATTAGAAGTCTACTTGTGAGTATGGAACAATATTGCCCGTGATCCAAAGAAGGGCGAGAAGGATTGAACTTCATTGCATACAAGATGGAGATGCAATGAGATGTAGATGCAATGAATTGGAGGGCAGAAATTAAGGAGTTCCTTAAAGAACCTACTAAAAGAGATAGTAGAAAAATGAAGTTGCGTTTGCTAAACTATGCACTAATAGATGAAGAGTTGTTCAAGAAACACTCTGATGGTATACTGCTAAAATGTGTAAGTTTACAAAAAGCTAGGACAATCATGACTGAAGTGCACGAAGGGATATGTGGAGCTCATCAAGCTGGCCAAAGGATGAGATGATTAATTATTAGGAGTGGATATTTTTGACCAAAGATGGGAGAATTATGCGTTCAGTATGCAAAGAGTTGTTTAGCATGCCAA
>NW_019247561.1:0-858 GCF_002742605.1 Olea europaea var. sylvestris | reverse complement strand
ATCACCCAGAAGAATGTCATAGAATTTATCCGTGATCACATCATTTATAGATTTAGAATTCCACAAACTTTGATGGTAGATCATGGGACAAAAAATTGGCACGAATGTCTGAACAAAGTCTTATGGGCTTATAGGACGTCGCCTCGGTCAAGTACCAAAATTACTCCTTTCCAACTTACTTATGGATAGGAGGCCGTTTTGCCTATGGAAATCAACGTACAATCGATCAGAGTGTGTTTGCAACATAAGTTAAGTGATGATGAGTATACCGAATCACTAGTTCAAAACTTATTAGAGTTGGACGAATTAAAGTTAGACGTCCTAGATAGATTGCAAGTTCAAAAACGAAGAATGGCTAAATTTTATAATAAAAAAATTATCGCCAAGTCATTCAGCTTGGGCGAACTGGTTTGGAAAACAGTACTCCCTTTGGATAACAAAGATCCAAAGTATGGAAAATGGTCTCCCAATTGGGAAGGGCCATATAAAGTGAATAATGTATTGCCTAATGGAGCCTATCATTTGGAAGATTTAGACGGCACCAAGCACATGAGGTTCATTAATGGCAAATATTTGAAAAAATATGTTCATTCCTTATGGGAAAGTGAACAAATAAAAGCGTAACCAAATCGCATTGAACGATCGTAGAGTAAAAAGGGCCAGAGCGAAATACATTCAAATAAATTTCTTTATTATCAAATGTTCATTACAAAGCTGCAAAATGCAAGATGCTAAATGCTCTATAAACTACGATTAAGAGTAGACTAATCTCCCAGTCGATCGTCGAGTAAGAGGGTGTACTGGCCTTGATCGCCATCCTGATCGCACTGCTGCAAAGGCAAGCAGAGAGGCCAAGAA
>NW_019247560.1:0-1412 GCF_002742605.1 Olea europaea var. sylvestris | reverse complement strand
ACTTGGATTTGGTACATTTGATGTCAAAACTAAAAGAGATTAAGCAATGATTTGTAAGTTTTTAAGGTTAAGTATAGATAGTAGAAGACTTTATCATGTGATTAATCTAAACTTTCTAGCCCAATAGCGATCACTGTGAGTTTTATAATAAGAATAAGAGATCTTTTTAGATCAATCCCTCAATTGGTAAATGAACATGAATTGAGGAAACATTTATTTAGAAATCATTACAATAATGGGGGTTTGTGCTGCTGTTCTTCACAGAGGAATGCCTTGCATTCATCTCTTTAGCATTTTTAGTAATGCTTTTGGTTGATCCATAGGAACCCAATGACCGGCATTAAGGACCTTGAGGAAAGTGAGAAGTCCATGACTTTTCTTTAGCCCCACCTCCACTCCATCTACCTTAAATGGAGCAGGTTTCGATACAAAGTTTTTCTATCCCAATTTTTGGGCAATTTGTTGTCAAACGACCTCCCTAGACCGTGATGTTAACTCGATTTTAATTTCAATCAGCTAGACTAAATGACTGAACGATATGTCAACACCGCAAATGGGATGACCCAACCCCAACTTTTTGGACCACTCAAAGCAACCTAATTTCGTAAAGATGCTCGTGGCCTGACCCACTCACTTGGATGGCTAAATAATGGTACCCACTTGAGTAGCCCATTATTCTTGTGTTGGGCCTTTTGGGCCACTATCTTAACTTAACCTAACCTAACTTACCTTATTTGTTTACTCTTTTTGGTTATATGGCCTGAACTCCTTCACTGCCTCCAAGTTGTGACTTTGCTGCCTCTTCTTCTTTTTTACTACTATGTCCATCTTCGATTGGCTTATCTTGCTACCTTAGTGGTTGATTCTTGTGTGAGATTGGCTTTCCTTTGCGGTCTCATTGTGGATAATCCAATAGCAACAGTAAGGGGAAAGAATCTGTCTGGGTGTTTGGGTTGTTGCTTGTTTGTGGTGTTGATTTGATGGTGAACTAAGCGTGGTAATGTCTTGGTGGTTATGAGTTTTCACTCTACATCTAGTATCTGAGTGAAATAGAGGAAAATCTGACCAAAACCTATCAGAATCGTGAAGAAATGTGCCATTTTCTCCTAAACCCGAATATGAAAATCTTGATTGTTGGCTAAACGAGACCTCTGTTGGACGAAGGGAGGCCGAACCCATAACCAACAAGTGGAGGCACCTCTGGTGGTGGGGCGCGTGGCTACTTTTGGAGGAGTTTTTCGACGAGCTTTTTTCGGGTAGTTTTTTATTTTGACCTCCTGAACGCACTGATATTGTTTGTTTTGTGTTTCAAGTTATGCAGAAAAACTTGGATTATTTTGCCTTAGATATCAATCTGCATTTGTAGCGGATTGCATTGGTATATTTGCTAAATCTTTAGGGAGAATAGTGGG
>NW_019247559.1:0-1412 GCF_002742605.1 Olea europaea var. sylvestris | reverse complement strand
TCCCCTTTATGTGGTGAAAAGAGGGGTGCCAAAGTTACATTTGATAGCATATGCTTAGTAGTATCTGATGCCTGAAAACAGAATATTCTGGTGGCTAGAACTGGCAATTAATAATGTATTAGTAATGCATGAGCCAGAGTTAAAATTTTACATGTCATTGCTGTATTTGTATTTGTATTTGTATTCTTATTAGAATTGTACTTTAGTGGGTTATAGATTAGGCTTTATTTGCAATCTTAATTTAGTATTATCTTTTAGTTTTCTATAGCATTAGTTTTTCTAGTGATTTAATTTTCTAAATACAACTGAAGAGGATATTTGGAACTTTAGGGTATAGAGAGAGCCTATAAATGAAAATGCTATAACAATTCTTAATTTCTTATTTTGTAGTTCCGGTAATTATAATTGTGTTTTGAGGCTAAAGTACCAAATCTATTGTTTTTGCTTTGATCTTTTCCGAGACTCTTGGTTCTTTAAACCTAATTTATTATTTTGTTGGTTAAAACTTGTCTAACAACTAGTTAGTGGCAGAGCAGCCAACGATCCTCAGTAGTCATGCATAGGATCATCACCATAAATTCAAGGAATTTGCGGAAGGTGATCAAGCAATGGCCCATTTGAGAAAATAAAGGTTTCAAAAGGGGACTTATCATGTGCACAATTCAAGGAAGATTGTCCGTACAAATTTTAAAGAAAATTATTTCCAATGCTTCTGTGGTGGATTTGTTAGATGTTTTCAAATCAACCTTACATTTGGCGTCGCGTATAGTTGGCCAAGAAGCCAAAAGAAGTTTTTGAAGTTCTTTACATTGGAAGTTCATTCATGTGGATTAGTGAATATTGACGGTTTTAAGTAAATTGTTGGTCAAACCTTCTAAAAAGCACTTGAATATCTGAACATAGTTGAATGTAGTTGATCCTTGATTTTTTGATTAATATAACCGAGTTTTGCTGTCAAATCCAAGTTCTTTTCACCTCAGGAAGAATTGACATGAGTGAAAGTTAAATCTTTTACAAGCTCTTGAGTTTGTGTTCTTATTCTTATTGGACTTAAAACTTTAGTTGGATATATATTAGGTTTAGGGCAACTGAGGTTATTGTTGAGATTTGGAGGACTTATGGAACACATAATTGTCGAATAATTCTTATCTAGTCCGTAAAGTTTTGTTGGATTTTGAGCCTAAATCTCTGGATCTTCTGGTTTTATTTAGATCAATATCCCTTTGTTCTTTCTATCGTTTTTGTTTTTCATTATTCATTGATCAAGAGCATATATGGGTGGGCTTGTATGTTAATTTATAAGATGTAGTGAGAAAAAGTATGTAGACGCTCTAAAACTTGTCCATCCATCAATTACACAATTACTCTCCAAACCGTGTTGGTTTCAAATAACTAAAAGTGACCTGTATAAA
>NW_019247558.1:0-1412 GCF_002742605.1 Olea europaea var. sylvestris | reverse complement strand
AAATACGATGATACTCATTTAAGGTTTTATGGTGACTTCAAATCAAATGACCAATTTCATTATCGAGAATTAGAGATTTAACATTGACATTGAAATAGTAATCCACGTCGAATCTCCATTGCTGATCATTTATGCCTTGTTTTCCTAAATAATACATCTGCTTATTCTTTTAAATGGCTCTAAATTTTTTGTTTATGGGATCATCTACTTTTTTTAATAAGAAAGAAGTATGTGTTAATTCAACCATGATAACAATGTTTGCATCTCATTATTACTTAAGATGATGATAAAACTTGATATGATTGCATTTTATTGGAATTGAGAAAATTATTCGATTACGACAGGGATGAACCAAATCTGGAATGTAAAGAATAAATTATTTATTACTTGCATTCTACAACTACAACACCTTGTGATTGACAAGTTATTGAAAATCGATCTTCGAACCCTCTTAGATTTTAATTAATAAATAAAATAGAGTTCACACTATGCCAACCACACGTTATTAATCAAATAAAATTGCCTCTCCATACGTTTCTCAAAAAATTTATACACGTAGATTCTTCCCCCAACTAAGAAAGAGATCCTTATGGTAAGATTCTTTCTTTCCCCTTTTTTTCTTTATATATCCTTTCATTCTTTTCACTTTCCTTATTTTTCCAAGTTTCAAAAGAAATCTCCAAATAACTACTCTAAATTAAATTATCAACAAAACATGTACCCTCTACCCAATTCATTTTCTTCTAATTATCCTCAAGTAGACCAACTCATTTGTTAGCATATAATCACATTTCACGTGTCATATATTTTAATACTCCTTTGAGCATTCATCTTAATGTCATTGTTTTTTAATATTTCATTCTATTAAAATACAATGAATTTATAAGATTTCAAATTCTTTTTGTTCTCAATAGTTAATAATAATAAGCAACTATTTGGTGCAGCTAAAATTAAATTTTTAGTAACTTTTAATAAAAGTTGATGAAATGTGTGGTTAAAAATTGTGAATACCATAAAATGTATGGATAAAATTATTATTTATTTTGACTTCATTTTTTCGTAAAATTTTAAGCCACGTCAAAGAGGGGCTCAATTTTTGTTCTGGATAGATTATTTGAAGTGAAAAAATAAAATATATTGAATAGTGTGATTAAAAATAGGGAAAACTTATAAGTCCACGGATAAATTTATTGAGTAATGCAATTGGTACATAATAATGTACATAATGATGATATGAAAGCGAGAAAGATCATAATAAATGAATCTCTTTTCTCTCTTTCATTTTTTTTCTTGTTATAATTGTCTATATCATTATGTGCACCATTATGTAAAAATAGCATTACGCAAATTTATTTTATTTAAAGGATTTGTTATTGAAAAAAATTTTGAAAAAAAATAAATTAAATAGATTG
>NW_019247557.1:0-1412 GCF_002742605.1 Olea europaea var. sylvestris | reverse complement strand
ACGAGTGATTTCGGCCATTTTTCAAAAGAATGAGCACTTGCATATTCGGAACGCTTGGAGAGTCGGCGTACGAAGAATTGAGCATAACTTTTGCACACGGTGTCTGTTTTAGGCCCATAAGTACTTTTTGGAAATGTAGCGACCATTTTGGATTTAACTCACCACTTTGTCGTGATGTACGAGTGATTTCAGCAATTTTTTGATAGAATGAGCACTTGCATATTTGGAACGCTTGGAGAGTCGGCGTACGAAGAATTGAGCGTAACCTTTGCAAACGACGTCCGTTTTGGACCCATAAGTCCTTTTTGGAAATGTAGCAGCCATTTTGGATTGAACTCATGACTTCATCGTGACGTACGAGTGATTTCGGCCATTTTTCAAAAGAATGAGCACTTGTATATTTGGAACGCTTGGAGAGTCGACGTACGAAGAATTGAGCGTAACTTTTGCACACGGTGTCCACTTTGGGCCGATAAGTACTTTTTGGAAATATAGTGACCGTTTTGGATTGAACTCACCACTTCGTCGTGATGTACGAGTGATTTTGGCCATTTTTCGATAAAATGAGCACTTGCATATTTGGAACGCTTGGAGAGTCGACGTACGAAGAATTGAGCGTAATTTTTGCACACAGTGTCCGTTTTGGGCCCATAAGTACTTTTTGAAAATGTAGCAACCGTTTTGGATTGAACTCACCACTTCGTCGTGATGTACGAGTGATTTCGGCCATTTTTTGATAGAATGAGCACTACCATATTTGGAACGCTTGGAGAATCGACGTACGAAGAATTGAGCGTAACTTTTGCAAACGACGTCCGTTTTGGACCCGTAAGTCCTTTTTGGAAATGTAGCAGCCGTTTTGGATTGAACTCACCACTTCGTCGTGATGTACCAGTGATTTCGGCCATTTTTTGATAGAATGAGCACTACCATATTTGGAACGCTTGGAGAGTCGGCGTACGAAGAAATGAGCGTAACTTTTACAAACGACGTCCGTTTTGGACCCGTAAGTCCTTTTTGGAAAGGTAGCAGCCGTTTTGGATTGAACTCACCACTTCGTCGTGATGTACCAGTGATTTCGGCCATTTTTTGATAGAATGAGCACTACCATATTTGGAACGCTTGGAGAGTCGGCGTACGAAGAATTGAGCGTAACTTTTACAAACGACGTCCGTTTTGGCGCCATAAGTCCTTTTTCGAAATGTAGCAGCAGTTTTGGATTGAACTCACGACTTCATCGTGACGTACGAGTGATTTCGGCCATTTTTCAAAAGAATGAGCACTTGCATATTTGGAACGCTTGGAGAGTCGGTGTACGAAGAATTGTGGGCCCATAAGTACTTTTTGGAAATGTAGCGACCGTTTTGGATTGAACTCACCACTTCATCGTGATGTACGAGTTATTTCGGCAA
>NW_019247556.1:0-1412 GCF_002742605.1 Olea europaea var. sylvestris | reverse complement strand
CTAGGTCGATGAATCTTAAAATTGAGGGAAAATTTTGAAACTAACTTGTATATGATAGAGATGAAAGACTTTAATGTAATTTTGGGCATGGATTGGTTAAGATATAATTATGCAACCATTCGTTGTAGAGAAAGGGAAGTGTCTTTTAAGAAACCAATAATCTTTCCCTGGAATAAAGACCAAACCCCATCTCCAACTAGTATCGACCTTACAAGCCGAGAAAATATTGAGAAAAGAAACATCTCAAGGCTTTCTAGTTAACATCTATGGAAGAAAACAGGCAACGTTAAAAATCGAGGACATACCAGTGGTACAAGAATTTATAGATGTATTACCAAAAGATCTACCCGGTATTCCACCAGATAGATAAGTAGAATTCACAATAGATCTGGTTCTCGGAGTGACACCAGTATTTAAAGCTCCATATGGAATGGCTCCAAAGGAACTTCAGGAGTTGAAAATTTAGCAAAAGAATTGTTAGATAATGGCTATATTTAACCAAGTGTATCTCCATGGGGAGCACCAATATTGTTTGTAAAGAAGAAAGATAGAAGTATGAGGATATGTATTGACTAAAGGAAGTTGAACCATTTGACCATCGAGAATAGGTATCCTCTCCCGAGAATTCAGGATTTGTTTGATCAATTGAAAGGGGCTAAGTTGTTTTTCTAAGATCAATTTACGATATGGATATCATCAATTGAAGGTTAAGGCAAGTGATATACCTAAGACAGCTTTCAGAATTCGTTATGGACATTACGAGTTCACAGTTATACCGTTCGGGTTGACAAATACTCTGGCTGTGTTCATGGATCTAATGAATCGTGTATTTTATCAATATTTGGATCAATTTGTCATAGTTTTCATTGATGACATTTTAATATACTCCAAGAGTAGCGATCAAGATGAGGAACATCTTAGAATAGCTTTAGAAATATTGCGCAAGGAAAAGTTAATCACCAAATTTAAAAAGTGTGATTTTTCGCTTGAACGAGTTGGATTGGGACGGATGTAAAGCTAAACAAATTGCTTCTGCCCCAAGGACCGAGGACTGTGTTGGTTGTAAGAGATGTGAAATAGATCCAGTAACGATGGAAGCATTAACTAATTGGAAGATACCGATTAACGCTGGTGAAGTTCGAAGTTTTCTGGGATTGGCTGGGTACTATCGGAGATTTATAGAATGATTCTCCAAAATAGCTAGACAAATGACCCAATTGACAATGAAATGAGTGAAGTTTCAATGGATGGATAAGTGTGAGCAAAGTTTTCAGGAGCTAAAGCAATGATTGGTTACAGTACACATGTTAACCATACCAAAAGCCTTGGAGGTGTTTGTTGTATATAGTGATGCATCCAAACAAGGTTTGGGATGTGTACTAATGCATCATGGAAAAGTGATTGCATATGAA
>NW_019247555.1:0-1412 GCF_002742605.1 Olea europaea var. sylvestris | reverse complement strand
GATATTATTATTTCACTGCACAATATGATTTTTCAAATCATACGGATATCATCCTCACTTTATTTAAATAGTAATATTCTTCTTAATATGATCAATGAATGACTTGCCTAATTTAAGATTCATCATATCTATCTGAAGAAAATGATATTATTACCTTTAGGAACCGAGTTGAACTTAGTTGAGTAGCATGATTACTAGTCGATTTTCCCTATTAAGCAGCCAATAATAATTATCAATATGCTTCAACACGGGTTCAGCTGAAGTATCTCTGAACTCATCACTATTCAGCCCAACTGATGCAAGAGGAATGAAATTGCCCAGATTAATTATTTTCAAATATAACAAACTTGTGTAGTGTTTTCAAATATCAGGTGGTCATTTTTGTGACTAGTATAATATTTCACCTAAAATCTAACTAAACAAGTCACAGTCACATACTGATCACCAATAAAACAAAGTCAACACTACAAAAATGCAATTTATAAGTCACAATTATATATTTAGCCACATTCACACATATTTATAGATCACAAATTAACAATTAACTAGATACAACCACTCTTTATCTCACACTACAGTACTCCACCATCATCGTCGCCATCCTAGTAGCCAGCACCTCCTAAAATCCACAAGTCCTTCCATGATCACCACCACCTTTACCTTAAATCTACTACCACCTCTACCTCCACCATTGGCACCACCTCGATTTCACAGCCGCCATCACCTAGTGCTGGTAACAGGTCAAGTGGTCTCGGGTAGGTTTGTCTCCCTTAACCAAGAGATCATCTTTTTATCTTTTCATTTAAAAAAAAAAAATCATCATTTTCTCTAGGCATGGGACTGGCTACTTAATTTTCGAGTTGGCGGATTTAAAATTGTATACGAATAACTTGTTATATGTATAATTATTTTAAAAACAGAAAATTTAAGAAAATAACAAAGTATGAATATAACAAAAATTAAATATCATTTACCTAACTAGGCGCAATTTTTTATTCAATAATGGACATTTTGCCAATTCTTTATACATATTAAACTTTTTAAAACGTCTTCTTTGAGCCAATTTTTGAAATCGGATAGAACTCAGCCACCAATTCTAGAAGAAGACCTCGATGCTACCACGCTAATTGGAGGTTTAGTAGATCAAGTGCAATTGACGAAACAGCAGGATATTTGTGTTCGTAACGTCTCTAAAAATCAAGTAAATCAAAATCCATTGGATCAATTAAGTCTATGGTTCTAAGCATATGATGACTAAAATACCTATGTAATTCTATAGGCATTCCAGCCCGGCCTGCATCCGATGTACTTTGATTATACGTTGGAAAAATAGTAGAAGAACCTATATCAAATCTTTCATCCCTAATATCATTAAATAAATTCAATATTCCTCCTCCTGTTTTTCAAGATTA
>NW_019247554.1:0-1412 GCF_002742605.1 Olea europaea var. sylvestris | reverse complement strand
GTGACGTATGAGGGATTTCGGCCATTTTTCGAAAGTGTGAGCACTTACATATTTGGAACGCTTGGATTGTCTGCGTACGAAGAGTTGAGCGTAACTTTTTCACACGGTGTCCGTTCTGGGTCCGTAATAACTTATTGGAAATGTAGCGACCGTTTGGGATTGAACTCACCACTTCATCGTGACGTACGAGGGATTTTGGCCTTTTTCGAAAGTGTGAGCACTTGCATATTTGGAACGTTTCGATTGTCGGCGTACGAAGAATTGAGCGTCACTTTTGCACCCGGTGTCCGTTTTGGGCCCATAAGTACTTTTTGAAAATGTAGCGACCGTTTTGGATTGAACTCACAACTTCGTCATGACGTACGAGGGATTTCGGCCATTTTTTGAAAGAATGAGCACTTGCATATTTGGAACGTTTCGATTGTCGGCGTACGAAGAATTGAGCGTCACTTTTGCACCCGGTGTCCGTTTTGGGCCCATAAGTACTTTTTGAAAATGTAGCGACCGTTTTGGATTGAACTCACAACTTCGTCATGACGTACGAGGGATTTCGGCCATTTTTCAAAAGAATGAGCACTTGCATATTTGGAACGCTTGGATTGTCGACGTACGAAGAATTGAGCACAACTTTTACACCCGATGTCCGTTTTGGGACCATAAGTACTTTTTGGAAATGTAGCGATCGTTTTGCATTGAACTCACCAATTTGTTATGGCGAACGAGGGATTTCGGCCATTTTTTGAAAGAATGAGCACTTGCTTATTTGGAACGCTTGGATTTTCGACATACGAAGAATTGAGCGCAACTTTTGCACCCGGTGTCCATTTTGGGCCCGTAAGTCCTTTTTGGAAATGTAGCGACCGTTTTGGATTGAACTCACCACATCGTCGTGACGTATGAGGGATTTCAGCCATTTTTCGAAAGAGTGAGCACTTGCATATTTGGAACGCTTGGATTGTCGGCGTACGAAGAATTGAGCGTAACTTTTGCACACGGTGTCCATTTTGGGACCGTAAGTCCTTTTTGGAAATGTAGCGTCCATTTTGGATTGAACTCACTACTTCATCGTGACGTACGAGGGATTTTGGCCTTTTTCGAAAGTGTGAGCACTTGCATATTAGGAATGCTTGGATTGTCGGCGTACGAAGAATTTAGCGTAACTTTTGTACCCAGTGTCCGTTTTGTGCCCGTAAGTCTTTTTGGAAATGTAGCGACCGTTATAGATTGAACTCACCACTTCGTCGTGACGTATGAGGGATTTCGGCCATTTTTCAGAAGTATGTGCACTTGTATGTTTGGAACGTTGGATTGTCGGCGTACGAAGAATTTAGCGTAACTTTTGTACCCAGTGTCCGTTTTGTGCCCGTAAGTCTTTTTGGAAATGTAGCGACCGTTTTGGACTGAACTCACTA
>NW_019247553.1:0-1412 GCF_002742605.1 Olea europaea var. sylvestris | reverse complement strand
AGCCTCCTAAAATATGCCAAGCTTATCTCGCCTCATGACAAGCTCTCAAACCATGTTAAAGAACTTGTTCAAGGTATTATCGAGGGGGAGACTCGTGTCCTGGCAGCCTCGATGACTATGGAAGAGGTTTTTCGAGGGGCTAAAGAGTTTAAACAAGAAGTATTTGAGAAAGTACAGCTTGAACTTAACCAGTTTGGGCTGTTAATCTATAATGCCAATGTTAAACAACTTGTGGATGTGCCTGGTCATGAGTACTTCTCTTACTTGGGTCAAAAAACTCAGATGGAAGCAGCAAACCAGGCAAAAGTTGACGTCTCTGAAGCCAAAATGAAGGGAGAGATTGGTTCAAAGCTTCGAGAAGGGCAAACGCTTCAAAATGCTGCAAAAATTGATGCAGAAACCAAGATTATATCAACCCAAAGGCAGGGAGAAGGCAAAAAACAAGAAATCCAGGTGAGGACTGATGTGAAGGTGTTTGAGAATCAGAAGGAGGCTGAGGTGGCGGAGGCGAATGCAGAGTTGGCAAAGAAGAAAGCTGGATGGGCTAAGGAGTCACAAGTGGCCGAGGTCGAGGCTTCAAAAGCAGTGGCACTTAGGGACGCAGAGCTGCAGAGGGAGGTCGAGAGGATGAATGCATTGACACGGACAGAGAAGCTCAAGGCTGAGTTTTTAAGCAAAGCCAGTGTCGAGTACGAAACCAAGGTATACATACTTGTTGCACAATTCTTGTTTGAGAATCAATTCCTTTGCTTTCTAGCTGTTTATGAATTATGAAACAATTATTCTGTATTTATCTTCCCAAAGGTTCAAGAAGCAAATTGGGAGCTCTACAAGAAACAGAAAGCTGCAGAAGCATATCTATATGAAAAGGAGAAAGAAGCACAAGCGCAGAAAGCAGCAGCCGAGGCTACTTTTTATCAGCGCCAACAAATCGTAGATGGAGAATTGTATGCAAAGAAGAAGGAAGCAGAAGGACTAATAGCCATAGCAGAAGCTCAAGGAATTTATCTACGCACACTCCTTGACTCGTTGGGAGGGAATTATGCAGCCCTAAGGGATTACTTGATGATCAGTGGTGGAATGTTTCAAGAAATGGCCAAGATTAATGCCGAGGCTGTGCGTGGACTACAGCCCAAAATCAGCATTTGGACAAATGGAGGCAGAGAGGCAGCCGATGGAGCAGGAGGTGGAAATAACGCCATGAAAGAAATTAGCGGTGTTTACAAAATGTTGCCACCATTGTTTAAGACTGTGAATGAGCAAACTGGGATGTTGCCACCAGCATGGATGGGCACCTTGGCTGACTCTGCTCACTCTACCAGGGATTGATACGATGCCAAAAGATAAAGAATTTATTTTAAGAGTCTTTCTAACTATATAAAATTTCTATTAGGCTATTTTTCCTGTTATAT
>NW_019247552.1:773-1413 GCF_002742605.1 Olea europaea var. sylvestris | reverse complement strand
TCGACCTGTCAAATTTCAGCCCATTTCGACACCGTCGCGAAAAATGACGAAATTATCCCCGGCGCAATTTTTGTTTCCGATCGCCCTGTCAAATTTCTGCCCATTTCGACACCGTCGCGAAAAATGACGAAATTTGCCCCGGCGCGATTTTTTTTTCCGATCGACCTGTCAAATATTAGCCCATTTCGACATCGTCAAGAAAAATGACGAAATTGCCCTCGACGCGATTTTTGATTCCGATTGACCTGTCAAATTTCAGCCCATTTCGACACCGTCGCGAAAAATGACGAAATTGCCCTCGACGCGATTTTTGATTCCGATTGACCTGTCAAATTTCAGCCCATTTCGACACCGTCGCAAAAAATGACGAAATTGCCCCCGGCGGGATATTTGTTTCCGATCGACCTGTCAAATTTCAGCCATTTCGACACCGTCGCGAAAAATGATGAAATTGCCTCGGCAAGATTTTTTTTCCGATCGACCTATCAAATTTTAGCCCATTTCGACACCGTCGTGAAAAACGATGAAATTGGCCCCGGGGGGATTTTTGTTTCCGATCGACCTGTCAAATTTCTACCCATTTCGACACCGTCGCGAAAAATGACGAAACTCGCCCAGGCGCGATTTTTGTTTCCGATCG
>NW_019247552.1:0-236 GCF_002742605.1 Olea europaea var. sylvestris | reverse complement strand
ATACCGTCGCGAAAAATGACGAAATTGCCCCCGGCGCGATTTTTGTTTCCGATCGACCTGTCAAATTTGAGCCCATTTCGATATCGTCGCGAAAAAAGACGAAACTGGCCCCGGCGCGATTTTTGTTTCCGATCGACCTGTAAAATTTCAGCACATTTCGACACCGTCGCAAAAAATGTCAAAATTGGCCCCGGCGAGATTTTTGTTTCCGATCGACCTGTCAAATTTCAGCCCAT
>NW_019247551.1:0-1413 GCF_002742605.1 Olea europaea var. sylvestris | reverse complement strand
GGGGTGTGTCACTTGAACTAGATATTTCATTTCAAACTCAGATTTCAATTTTGATTTGATTGTCTATATCAGTTCTATCGTAACATGCAAGAAGCATATCATCAATATATAATTGAAGATAAACAGATTTGGACCCACTCGAACCTTTATAAAAGAAATAGGAATTAGAATTACTTTTAACGACCCTTAGAGTTTAAACATATGAATTAAATTTATTATTTATTTATTTTTTTAAGACTTTTTAAAGCAAACTTTCTTAGATTTACTCTTAAACATTTAAGCTGACTTGTATATATAACTTCATATAGATCACCATTTATGAAATCAATTTTAACGTCAATTTGATCCAACTCAATCAAAATGAGCAGTTAAGGCAAGTAAGATTTTGATTGAAGTATATTTGCCACAAGAGAAAATATTTCATTATATTCAGTGCTCTCCCTTTTGTGTAAATCATTTAACTACTAACCTAACTTTATATCTCTTATTTTTAACATTAGACGTAAATCCAATTCTCTTATTTCGATCAAGAGGAGTAGAAGTATATGAATCGAGTGAAACTAAAAAAGAAAGAGATCCCATGATCAACCCATATTTACATTTGTCAAAAGACTTCAATTGGTAGACTCAGCTTCTTTAATTTTGTAAACCCATTCGCCATAAACTATTTTCTGATTACTTGGTCTATTAACAAGAATCCATGCTTTATTTTTAATCAATGAGTCCATTTCATCTTTTATAACTTCTTTCCAAAAAAATAGATTCTTCATAAGTAGTAGGTTCAGAATTGGGAGCGTCTAAATTAGAAAAAACCATTACTACTGATTCCAAGTAGTAGGTTCAGAATTGAGAGCGTCTAAATCAGAAAATCTATTATTTCTACTCCCATATCTTGTTAGCCAGCTAAAGTAGGATCTTGTGATTGACTTTCATTTTCAATGTCACTTTGAACCTAATTTTTTTCAGATTCAAAAGTCTACAACTCAATTTGAACATGAGACTTAATAGGATCAATACTTTGATTTTCCAAAACTATTTCCTTAATTAATGGGACTTTCATTAGATTTCAATTTGGAGGGAGTAACACATGGCATGCATTTCTACTTATAATTACCTTGAAACCTTTTGATCTTTAACCCAAAGTTTTTAACCCGATGTTTATTCTCCATAACCCAGAAAAATACATTATAAGGACATAGGTTCAAGTCTACCTCCACTTTGATGAGAATAGACTGCATAGCCAAACACTTTAATTCTAGAATAATCTAAAATACTTGATAGACCACATTTGTCTAGGGACTTGAAAGTTAATGACATTTGAAAGAATTCTGTTGATTACACATGTAACATGTTTTTGAAGCTTCTGCCCCGGAATAGTGTAGGGAGACCAGAACTTGACAACGTACATCTAAC
>NW_019247550.1:48451-68843 GCF_002742605.1 Olea europaea var. sylvestris | reverse complement strand
GTTGTACCATCAGTCCTCAATGACAAAAACTGTCCAAATCTTTGTTAAATTTTTAGTAGATCCTCATGGAAACATACCTTATTGCTTCACTTCAAATTTCTGTTCTCCAGCTCAAGTTGGGAAGTTAAACCCAGCTTCATAGAGTTGGACATGAGGACCAGATGAGGATTAAACAGATACTTGGACAGTTTCTGTCATTAGTAACTGATTGTGCTACTATAATTTAAGGCTAGGGCCCAACTATAGTTGTCTCAGTCAACAATGTACTTCACTGTTTTCTTTCCCACTCTCTCATTGTTTATGCAGCTCAAGACAGGAGAGAGATGTTGGAAGAGATTATGCACAAAGGTACAAGCTCACTCGGAACGGATGTACCAAGTGAGAGAGAAATAAATCGTCTTGCTGCACGATCAGATGAGGAGTTTTGGTTGTTCGAGAAAATGGATGAAGAAAGAAGGCAGAAGGAGAATTACAGATCTCGTCTCATGGAAGAACACGAGGTACCAGATTGGGTATATACTGTGCCTGATATGAAAGAGAGCAGGGGGAAAGGATTTGACAATTTCACCGTTCTTGGAAAGAGACGCAGGAAAGAGGTGATCCGAGATGATACACTTACTGACTTGCAATGGATGAGGGCTGTGGAAAACGGAGAAGACTTATCTAAACCTCCTGTAAAAAGGACAGAGAATCCTATGGTCTTGAACGATGAATTTCCTGGTAATACCGGAACTAGTAACTCCATAAGTGAGAAAGAAGCTGCAGAGTTGAAGAGTGAAACTGGTTCTCTCGTAAGCGAGGCAAAGAGTGAAGATACAATTGGCTGGACATCTCAAAGGTACAAGGAGTATGAAGCTGAAAGTTCTCAAAGAAATGGCTGTGAAAGTTTGGAAGGAGGGTTGAATGAATTGACATGGAGAGCATATAGGAGGAGGAGATCAAGCTTGATGTGATTCATAGAGGAAAAAGCGAAAGCAATGAAGCTGTAACAACTTTCTTTAGTAAATGTGTAACCAATTTGCAAATGCTGCTCTTGACTTTATTATTGTTTGTGTAAGATATGGGTTAAATGGATTGATTTATCGACTCTCCTTCTGAGTTTCCTTTTATTTTAGTAAGGCTTTAAGGTGAATGAATAATAGAAAATATTGTTTTTAGACATTCAAGCGTCGGATTGGACAAAGAAAAAAATATATTATCAATTTAAATTATAAAAAAATAGAAACGAGTGGTGAAAAAAATGGATAATACTTGGGAATTTTATTAAAGTTTTAGATAAGAATAGGTTCAATTATGGTATTTAAAATATAAACACGTCAAGCAGTATCATAAATTCAACGCCTTGGGTCTCGTTTGATGCCCATTTTTGAAAGAATGAGAATAAAAAATATAGTCGTTATAGAATCCAAACAAGAAATAAATATGGTGACTTGATGTGATAGATAATAATCATATTTTTTATTTTTGTGGCCAAATAATAAGAATCAAACAAGGGCTTGATTGCTAAGTAACTGAAAATTATGTAATGCAAAATCCAGAGAAGTTTGGCATCACATTCCTATTTTGTGGGGGCCATGACGTGAGCGCTAGCCCAGAGGGTTCTTTAAATTTTTTATATTATTTTATATCCTAATCAAAAAGGACAACAAGCTGGAATAGCTCAGTTGGTTAGAGCGTGTGGCTGTTAACCACAAGGTCGGAGGTTCAAGCCCTCCTTCTAGCGTTTCCGTTAACGGCTTCAACTTTTCTTTTGTGAAGAAATAATTTGCAACGTCGGTCCAACTTATTGTCCAAATAGCAAGTTAATCCCTACTTTTAAAAGAGAGCTATTTGGTATTCTATTCTCATTACAGGTGTACAATCGGATCAAAATAATTTTTTGGGGGATAATTTGCATCATTAGTCCACCGAGTTGGTCCTTAATATTGAAAGAGGTAGATTTATACCATAATTTTAATTAAACTTGCACAATCAATCTCTAATGATTAGGATGCTCCAAGTCTTCATTAAATTGATATTGTGATGTTCAAATTGAAACCATCTAATTTATTTGTTAGTCAAATAATTTAATCGATTATCTTGTGGTAATGCAAAAGAAATACTAACAAGAGTTGTACTCTCAATTTACCATTTCAATCCTCGACAAAGTAGGGTTTTATTTTGCAATTCCAATCTAAACTAGGGTTACTTCTCTATTCTAATCAAATACAACACAAACACGAACACCTCAATTTCAAAAAAGTGTACATACTATGATCATAGTATGAGGGCGGTTGAACAAGTCGGCTCCCATATTCTAATCGTTTAAGGCATCTCTCTTTCATGGAGGTGGTTAATTTCTTAAGGGTAGAATACACGAAAAGAAGTTGATCATGGAATACGAATAAGTCTAAAGTGGATTCTTCCCATATCGATGCTTGAGCGATTAATTTTTAGGTTGTGCACAATTAATTTATGCCCTTTTAATAATTGATGATGATGTGTCAGGACTATGGGGTGGGGTCATCGCTCCATGCACTTATTTTAAGCAATTCAAAATTAGATTTTGTTCTAAGTACATTTTAGTGTTCACTCTCCTCACAAGAGAGGAGCCCACGTAGCATTTCCCTTCAAAATTGTAGCATTTCGTACTTGATATTAAAATATACAATTTTTGACGCTAACACTTTGAATGGAAGGTGTGCGTGTGAATGAATCTCCCATGTCGGTTGAAAGGTACATATGCATATGACTTGTCTGTGTCCATCCCCATAGAAGTGGAGCCTCTTTTAATTGACAAGTGGAAAAGATATCTAAAAGGCTTCCTGATTGGCTCGCGTACATTACTGGTACCGGTGTTGTGGACCCAAAACATCCAATACCCACTCTAAGGCAGTGTTTGGATGGAAGCATAATTGGACTTTTTCTCTATTTGTGGCCTGGTCAAATTGAGCTCAACAGGCAAAATAAAATGTCGAATACTAAGATACACTTACATGGCATATTTGGTAGAGTGGGTAGTGTTAATTGAGTTTAGTTCAGTATTTTGTATCAAACACACGCATAATAAATTAAATTGAGATAAACTTAAGAAAATATGCCATGTTTTTTGGTTGCATGGATTCAATGCATTACTACAAAGTCGAGACAAAAATTTGATATGATCATAGAACTTTTCTTATTTCTAATAATCATTTACTAAACTTAGACACTAAAGAAATTGAGCAGTTAAAAAAATTACACAAATAATCGACCTTGAAATAATCTAAAAGTAATAGTTAATTTGGTATAGCTTGTGTATTAACAAGTCTACACAATCTTTCGACCACTTTGTTATTCCTAACGATGCAATGAAAAATGTAATTAGATCAGAATTAGGCTTCTTTGCTATGGGATTGAACTTAATATCTAGTCTAGAAAGGAGAGTGAAAAGTGTCTTCTCCAGTCGACCATTTGTGTCTAATGCATCAAGATTTCAATTCATGGATTTCTTTGTTCTTAAAATCAAGATAAGAGAATACTCTTCTCTTCTTTTAATTTCAATAAAATCCCTAAATGTTAATATTCAACACATCATGTATTATGGTCATCATAACTTACTCATCTAACTATTCAAGATTAACGATTCGGCTTGAATTATTAATATTAATAAATGTAATAAATCGACCATTTCAAGTAACAAAAATTTGATGAAAGTAAGTGAGATCACACGTCCATGTCAAAGTAGTGCCACCCTAGGCTGATCGGTGGACCAACAATACAGTACAAAATTATGTCACAAGGTACACTCACCTAGATCTATCAAATTATATGTCTACCAAATTAATAATTGAAGTATCATTAATTAATTAATTATAATTGTTTAATGACAAGCCCTTATTGATTGACCAAGGCAACCACCCTCTATACGCCCTATGTTGAGCCCACTTGAATTATACTCAAGATTGGACTCAAATTAATAGGACAAGGAAAATTAAATTCTAAGCAAAAAAATTACTCCAAATTCTACCTTTCAACTTTCAATTTCAAATATCACTGCCCCACACCACAACAACCCTTCAAATAGAAATTGAAAAAAATTTCTGTTGTCCACATTTTTTGAGGACAACGAGAAGAGTGATGGATCCAATCCCAATGAGAGGAACGGGCGACGAACTGGAGGAGCAGGGAGAGGAGGTAGCAAAACTAGATGATTAAGTGGAGAGCAAATTGTTTTTTGAGGGAAGGAGCGGTTGGGGGCAAACCATTGTTGTTAACCTCGTGAATTGGACCTTGCATGTGGCTAACGGTGAGCTACTCCATGTTTTCCTCCCTTGCGTGCAACAACAAACTGTCAAGTGTATATGGCCGGTCATGGTGGTAGTGGTGGCAGCCACATACACTCCAACAATCAAGTCGGTCGACGGTGGTGGCGATGACACCAGAATGCCCAAGCTAAATTGGGGGAGGAGAAAATATAATTACTTTGTTAAGGAATGCTTATCCTTACTCTTGCCCAAACCTTTGGTATTTATAGGCAAAGGGCAATGCTAGATGTATGACACATGTGATCGTCCGTCGGTGTGAGACGTCTGCTCGTAGGCATCTATTAATCGCTTCCTAGGTGGCTGGACAATTAATTCGGAGATGACATATGTTAGAGATGTCACATCAATCATTCCTAAAGATACAAAAAAAAATCTTGACTAGAAGATCTTTGAAATTGGTGGCGGAGAGGTGTCTCTTTTCTCCAAGACGTGGTGCCTCTTCGCACTTTGGAATAAACGGTTCGGACGATATTACTTTGGCCATGTAAAGTCTCGAACTGTATCAGTTCGATAATAATACGCCTTGGACCATATCACTTTGGTAATATGTAAGGCGCGTAACAGTGGTCCCCCAAGTTTAGGGATGAATATTCATATCATCAGTGGACTTTTAAGATCTAGATGTAAGGTTGGTGCTTAGATTGCGTGTATGTTAAAGCTTTTAAGTAGATAAACCCATCTTAACTAAGGCGCTGACCCACAAGGGACGACGTGTGGGAGATAGCTAAAGCTTTTAATTGATTAAGCTCATCTCAATCGAGATGCTGACCCATAGGACACGACACGTGGAAGATGACTAAAGCTTTTAATTGATTGAGCTCACCTCGACCTAGGTGCTAACCCACAAGGGACGATGCATGGGAGATGGCTAAAGCTTTTAATTGATTGATGGGAGCCGAAGCGTGTTCCTCTCCGAGGTAGGCAATGATTTGAAAGCTCTCGCATGTTTCCAAGGAGAACAGTTAGATGTGACATCTATTTACCAGGAAAGGCTGCTTCTACTACTCATAGCAGACGGCTGTTGAGGCTCAAGGTAAAGCGCTTTGGACTTTCATGAAAATTACTGCAAGATCCTGTGTGTTGATTGAATTTGATGTTTCATTTTAACGGTGTAGATTTATGATTCGATGTATAGCCCGGATCATTTGGTTTTGAATTCAACGGCGGAGATCATGCAAGGCTTCCATAAAAGGCGTTCCCCATTTCCTTTGCAAGTTTTTACTTTGGCAAAATTTCACTTTCTTGCTTTTGAATCTCTGCGTTCATCAAAACTTTCGACGACTGTTCTACGTGTTGGGTCATTTTTTGATGACTTTTAGTGTGCTTTTTCGTGTTTTCTTGCGGCGAACTTAGTTTCCAATTCATTTTGGTTGTCGATGGTGTTGGTACTAATGGCGATGGGGGTGGCAGCGGTGGTAGCAATGGTGTGAGGTGGCAATAGTATTCGGGCGGTGGTGAAGTGTGTTGTGGAGGATAAAGAGCATTTGTAACCAATTATTTGGTTAATTTTAAGTAATTTGTAATCAATGAATAAATTATGACATATAAAAATATGTGATTTGTGATTAAGAGCCTATTTGGCTCGGACTAAAATTTGATTTTAATTTAAGTTATAGTCAAACAATTTATAATAACTACATTTTTTATGGATTCACAATTTTTCAATCAAATATTTGAAAATTTTCTATCACAATCTACTAAAAAATTTAATTTTAATCCCTACCAATCACCCTTGAAACTTGTAATTGTTATTCATATTTTACGTCCTTTTGACTTTAACATTGTATAATTTGTAATTAGTATGCAATTGTTACCATAAATTATATGTTATTGCAACTTTAACATATTTAATTAATAAACGGGTAACAAGAATTTGATCAAGTGATTTTTGAAAGAATTCAACAAGTTTATTAAATTTGATCACCCAATTATTGAAAGAGTTCCGCAAATTTCTTAAATTGGGTTGTTTGAGCCCCATTCTTATTTAAAAATGTATTTTACAATAGTATTATGATGGAGAATGTATGATTAAAAAATAAGAAATTTTTTTGAATTGACATGTAATATTATTTTATTAAAGAATGTAGGATTAAAATGAAATTATATTATTGTTTAAATATGCCTTTTAATATATAAAAAATGGAGCTCAAACAAGGGCTTAAAGTGTATTTTGAACTATGATAATTATATATTTTTCTCTTATTAATTAGTGAGAGAATTAGGCTCTGTTCGTGACCCTTTCATTTCAAAAATTGGAGTATGGAATAATGATTGATGTTGAAATGTGTGGTTAAAAAAGAAGGAATTTTTTTTATATATGTGTATTATTATTTATAGAGAACGTGTGATTGAAAATGAGTATCATAAAAAAAAAATAATGTTGAAGAACGTGAGAGAATGGTTGACAAAGACTTAATCACAAAGAAGTTTAAGATATCTTTTTTAGTACAGGTTTGAGAAATTCAGTTTTTTCTACGACTACGAGCACATTTCTAGTCTGCCCTTTAGTAGAATTTAAGGCGGCAATTACGAGCTATGAGGTCAAAGCGAAATTGCGCCTTTCTACTGGTGGACGGTGGTGGACTGGAATATGTTACAAAATCCACATGTCACATATTAAACTTCAAAGTCCTCTCGCATAATTAATGTCACCCACTTACCAAGTTAAAGAAAAGCTGAAACTACAATTAATATACATGACATTGCACATGGAAGATTCTTCTACATGCAAAATTTATATTGAAGTCAGAACTTAGAAACCCATAATACAAAATTTCAAATATTTCATGGGTAATATGTTAAATAGTGTATAAAAGTTACTTCATTTTAAGCTGCTTTTTTTTCTGGATTTTATGAGCGAATGTTGACACACACACAAAAAAAAGGGGTAATTTAAAAGTAATTTTTGAATCGATACAATACACAGCTTGAGAGATTCAGGATAGATGCACTGACAATATCAAAATTCAAGATTCCAAAACATTGTTCATATTCATGCATCAAACAAAGAAGAAAATCCAGAAATAAGTAAAATTCATAATAGTATCACGTGCATTGCAAATTACGTTACTGGTTAATTAATAATTAAGTAAAGAGAAAACGTTAAAGAGTTTTAAGTCTTCCAACCCCCAAAACAAATTAACGAACAAGCAAAAAACACTTTTTTTTTGGCTAATTATTCTTCAGATTTCATTACTGACCAAAGTCTTGTTCATAGAGCTCTTGCAATGCGCGATTGCACCCTGGATTGCACTCTGCAACTCCTCCATGGAAGAAGAAGAATCCGAATACCCGTTCACAGGTTGAACTGAGAACCCCTTTTTACTGATAACCCCAGAGTGGCTCGGTGATGATCTCATGGACGATGGACAGCTCGAACCTATGCAATTTCTACGTCTGGGATATCTTAAATTCCCCGAGAATGAGTGTGAAATTGTTGCATTGGTGTTCTCTTTTCGAGAATTTTCATGCGCAGAGATTTGAGATGTTTTTTCGATGGATCCATCGGGTTTTGAGGGAATTTTCTGTTGATGTTTTTGCGAGAGTTTTTCGTATAAAGGCTTGACTTTTTTCAAGTACTTTCGAATGACGTCTCTAGCAGTTGAACTCACACGCTTCACAGATGATGAAGGTGTGGTTGAAGATGAAGATGAAGATGTGTTTTTGGGTTCTTTACGAAAAACCGAAGAGAATCGAGAGAGGGAGAAGTATTTCGATGATTTTTTTGGATAATTGAGTGAAGAGGTGGTGGTGTTTAGGCTTTTGAATTCGTCGTCAGTGGCGGAGCTGGGGCGGGAGGAGTCGCAGTCGGGGAGGTGGTGGAGAAGGAGGTCACTGGATGTGGAGGAGTGAAAAAAAGAAGGGAAATTGAGGGTAAGTATTTTAAATTTCTTTGTGTTGTCTAAGTACAAATATCATGAGAAATACTCAAGTGCAACAAAATATTTCCTGCATTTTCTTGTTCCTTGGGAACACTTCCCTTTATATATTTCCATCTCATTAAAATGGATCCAAACTGCCCCGGAAAATTTAGGAACCCTCTTCATACCAACAGCAATGGGATTTTCTGGATTTTCAAGCATGAGGGCATGTCTTGGATGGCCAAAGTTTGGCTGCATCTGGTTTGTGCTTGTGCATGATATTCTGATAATATCGCGTAATTGGGTATACTTTCCTAGTTATAATATTTATTTTGTGAATATCTATTCTAACCTTTCAAGAGTCTTTGTAGGTGACGGAGCAACCAGCTATGCTTCAAGGTGGAGAGTTAAGACCGTATCAGTTAGAGGGCCTTCAATGGATGCTGTCTTTGTTCAATAACAACTTAAATGGAATTTTAGCAGATGAAATGGGGTTGGGTAAGACAATTCAGGCAATATCTCTGATTGCTTATCTCATCGAAAACAAAGGTGTTACCGGGCCCCACTTGATTGTGGCCCCAAAGGCTGTCCTTCCAAATTGGATCAATGAATTTTCAACTTGGGCTCCTAGGTATGCATATCCTACCATCCTCCCTGCCACGACCCTTATAACTAGTTTCCGTATAAATGCATTAGTGCTCATAGACTTTCTGCTTTTAGTGTTGCTGCTGTTCTTTATGATGGGCGACTGGAGGACAGAAAGGCAATGAGAGAAGAGTATTCAGGAGAAGGGAAGTTCAATGTTTTGATCACCCATTATGATCTTATTATTAGAGATAAAGCATTCTTGAAGAAAATTCACTGGTACTACCTGATTGTTGACGAAGGACATCGACTTAAAAATTCCGACTCTGTTCTTGCACGCACTCTTGTCTCTGGGTATGTTGCATTTAATCTGACCTGACCCAAGCATTTAATATCCTTAAATGCATAGCATCATCAAAAATCATTATTAATATCAGATGGTAGTGATTTTCTAATTGATTCTTGATCTGGACAGCTATCGAATTCGGCGGAGACTTCTGCTGACTGGTACTCCCATACAAAATAGCTTGCAGGAATTATGGTCTTTGCTTAATTTTCTCCTTCCAACTATATTTAATTCAGTTGAAAATTTTGAGGAGTGGTTTAATGCGCCCTTTGCGGACAAATGTGACGTCAGTTTGACAGATGAAGAACAATTATTAGTCATTCGGCGATTGCACCATGTAGGTATTGGTTTTATCGTGTGTTGTTCGTTATGCTATTCGAATTTCTGATGGTAACATTTTTATTCCTTTCCCATTCGTTCTAATGTATCCCCAGGTCATAAGGCCGTTCATATTGAGGAGGAAGAAAGATGAGGTGGAGAAGTTCCTTCCTACTAAATGTCAAGTCATACTTAAATGTGACATGTCTGCCTGGCAGAGAGTATATTATCAGCAAGTAACAGATGTGGGCAGGGTTGGGTTGGCTGGTGGTAAGTTTTCAATTTGCTGCTGCCTCTCTTTCTCTCTCTCTGGTATTATTTTATCTCTAAGGCAGTGACCTGTCTCTGGATTGTTTTACTGTTTAACTACTTTGTCTTGATGCAGAGTCATGTTCGTCACCAATAAAATGTCTTGCATGTGTTTTAGTTACTTCGTAATCACTATACGATGAAGTCCGGTTTGCAGCGAACACTCGTATTCAAAGAAATTAAAAGGAGTATTGGTAGACTTGTGTTTTGTTATAATTTTCAATAAAAATGTATAATAGTTTTTAGTTAGTCTGCCGGACATTGTTATGGACCAAGAAAGTGCCACATGTTATTTATTGGCTTCATTTCTTGTAAGAACCAAAGTTGCTCAAGAAGACCTTGATATTGAAATGAACTGTCCGTTTTTATGTTTTACAATCTGTGCTGCTTCTCGATGATCTATGATTATATTCTTCTGTTTTATCAATTCGATCTCTTGGTTTTCTCACCTTCCACTCTTCTGGTAATAGTAGGATAAGAAAAATGTTGTTTTTCTTTCTATTTAGTAGTTTGCAATAGAATGAATTATAAAATCTGTGCAACCTTTGTTGGGGCATGGCACTTTCCTCTCTTGAGGTTATTACCTTTTTCTTATTAGCTAATCTCATTACTGATGGCGTGAATTTCCAGGAACTGGAAAGTCCAAAAGCCTACAAAACCTGACAATGCAGCTCAGGAAATGTTGTAACCACCCATACTTATTTCTAGGCGATTATAATATGCTGCGCAGAGAGGAGATTTTCAGATCATCAGGAAAGTTTGAGCTTCTTGATCGCTTACTCCCCAAGCTTCATAAAGCTGGGCATAGAGTCCTCCTTTTCTCTCAGATGACACGGCTTATGACCATTCTTGGGTATTATCTGGAATTACATGGTTACAAGTTTCTTAGACTAGATGGCTCAACTAAAACAGAAGACAGGGGCGAATTGCTAAAAAAATTTAATGCTCCAGACTCTCCTTATTTCATATTTCTTCTAAGCACTCGTGCTGGAGGACTTGGTCTGAATTTGCAGTCTGCAGATACTGTGATAATTTTTGACAGTGACTGGAACCCTCAGATGGACCAACAAGCTGAGGATAGAGCACATCGCATTGGGCAGAAGAAGGAGGTGAGAGTTTTTGTTCTTGTCAGTGTTGGATCAATTGAAGAGGTTATCTTAGAACGAGCCAAGCAGAAAATGGGCATTGATGCCAAGGTCATCCAGGCAGGATTGTTCAATACAACTTCCACAGGTTTGTCCCTTTTGAAGATTTAAGGGAAACTTGCACCATAGGTTACCTATTTTCCCCCAACCTTTTAAAAGGGGAAAGTTGGTCGCCAACCTTCAAATACATGTTGTACCATCAGTCCTCAATGACAAAAACTGTCCAAATCTTTGTTAAATTTTTAGTAGATCCTCATGGAAACATACCTTATTGCTTCACTTCAAATTTCTGTTCTCCAGCTCAAGTTGGGAAGTTAAACCCAGCTTCATAGAGTTGGACATGAGGACCAGATGAGGATTAAACAGATACTTGGACAGTTTCTGTCATTAGTAACTGATTGTGCTACTATAATTTAAGGCTAGGGCCCAACTATAGTTGTCTCAGTCAACAATGTACTTCACTGTTTTCTTTCCCACTCTCTCATTGTTTATGCAGCTCAAGACAGGAGAGAGATGTTGGAAGAGATTATGCACAAAGGTACAAGCTCACTCGGAACGGATGTACCAAGTGAGAGAGAAATAAATCGTCTTGCTGCACGATCAGATGAGGAGTTTTGGTTGTTCGAGAAAATGGATGAAGAAAGAAGGCAGAAGGAGAATTACAGATCTCGTCTCATGGAAGAACACGAGGTACCAGATTGGGTATATACTGTGCCTGATATGAAAGAGAGCAGGGGGAAAGGATTTGACAATTTCACCGTTCTTGGAAAGAGACGCAGGAAAGAGGTGATCCGAGATGATACACTTACTGACTTGCAATGGATGAGGGCTGTGGAAAACGGAGAAGACTTATCTAAACCTCCTGTAAAAAGGAGAGAGAATCCTATGGTCTTGAACGATGAATTTCCTGGTAATACCGGAACTAGTAACTCCATAAGTGAGAAAGAAGCTGCAGAGTTGAAGAGTGAAACTGGTTCTCTCGTAAGCGAGGCAAAGAGTGAAGATACAATTGGCTGGACATCTCAAAGGTACAAGGAGTATGAAGCTGAAAGTTCTCAAAGAAATGGCTGTGAAAGTTTGGAAGGAGGGTTGAATGAATTGACATGGAGAGCATATAGGAGGAGGAGATCAAGCTTGATGTGATTCATAGAGGAAAAAGCGAAAGCAATGAAGCTGTAACAACTTTCTTTAGTAAATGTGTAACCAATTTGCAAATGCTGCTCTTGACTTTATTATTGTTTGTGTAAGATATGGGTTAAATGGATTGATTTATCGACTCTCCTTCTGAGTTTCCTTTTATTTTAGTAAGGCTTTAAGGTGAATGAATAATAGAAAATATTGTTTTTAGACATTCAAGCGTCGGATTGGACAAAGAAAAAAATATATTATCAATTTAAATTATAAAAAAATAGAAACGAGTGGTGAAAAAAATGGATAATACTTGGGAATTTTATTAAAGTTTTAGATAAGAATAGGTTCAATTATGGTATTTAAAATATAAACACATGTCAAGCAGTATCATAAATTCAACGCCTTGGGCCTCGTTTGATGCCCATTTTTGAAAGAATGAGAATAAAAAATATAGTCGTTATAGAATCCAAACAAGAAATAAATATGGTGGCTTGATGTGATAGATAATAATCATATTTTTTATTTTTGTGGCCAAATAATAAGAATCAAACAAGGGCTTGATTGCTAAGTAACTGAAAATTATGTAATGCAAAATCCAGAGAAGTTTGGCATCACATTCCTATTTTGTGGGGGCCATGACGTGAGCGCTAGCCCAGAGGGTTCTTTAAATTTTTTATATTATTTTATATCCTAATCAAAAAGGACAACAAGCTGGAATAGCTCAGTTGGTTAGAGCGTGTGGCTGTTAACCACAAGGTCGGAGGTTCAAGCCCTCCTTCTAGCGTTTCCGTTAACGGCTTCAACTTTTCTTTTGTGAAGAAATAATTTGCAACGTCGGTCCAACTTATTGTCCAAATAGCAAGTTAATCCCTACTTTTAAAAGAGAGCTATTTGGTATTCTATTCTCATTACAGGTGTACAATCGGATCAAAATAATTTTTTGGGGGATAATTTGCATCATTAGTCCACCGAGTTGGTCCTTAATATTGAAAGAGGTAGATTTATACCATAATTTTAATTAAACTTGCACAATCAATCTCTAATGATTAGGATGCTCCAAGTCTTCATTAAATTGATATTGTGATGTTCAAATTGAAACCATCTAATTTATTTGTTAGTCAAATAATTTAATCGATTATCTTGTGGTAATGCAAAAGAAATACTAACAAGAGTTGTACTCTCAATTTACCATTTCAATCCTCGACAAAGTAGGGTTTTATTTTGCAATTCCAATCTAAACTAGGGTTACTTCTCTATTCTAATCAAATACAACACAAACACGAACACCTCAATTTCAAAAAAGTGTACATACTATGATCATAGTATGAGGGCGGTTGAACAAGTCGGCTCCCATATTCTAATCGTTTAAGGCATCTCTCTTTCATGGAGGTGGTTAATTTCTTAAGGGTAGAATACACGAAAAGAAGTTGATCATGGAATACGAATAAGTCTAAAGTGGATTCTTCCCATATCGATGCTTGAGCGATTAATTTTTAGGTTGTGCACAATTAATTTATGCCCTTTTAATAATTGATGATGATGTGTCAGGACTATGGGGTGGGGTCATCGCTCCATGCACTTATTTTAAGCAATTCAAAATTAGATTTTGTTCTAAGTACATTTTAGTGTTCACTCTCCTCACAAGAGAGGAGCCCACGTAGCATTTCCCTTCAAAATTGTAGCATTTCGTACTTGATATTAAAATATACAATTTTTGACGCTAACACTTTGAATGGAAGGTGTGCGTGTGAATGAATCTCCCATGTCGGTTGAAAGGTACATATGCATATGACTTGTCTGTGTCCATCCCCATAGAAGTGGAGCCTCTTTTAATTGACAAGTGGAAAAGATATCTAAAAGGCTTCCTGATTGGCTCGCGTACATTACTGGTACCGGTGTTGTGGACCCAAAACATCCAATACCCACTCTAAGGCAGTGTTTGGATGGAAGCATAATTGGACTTTTTCTCTATTTGTGGCCTGGTCAAATTGAGCTCAACAGGCAAAATAAAATGTCGAATACTAAGATACACTTACATGGCATATTTGGTAGAGTGGGTAGTGTTAATTGAGTTTAGTTCAGTATTTTGTATCAAACACACGCATAATAAATTAAATTGAGATAAACTTAAGAAAATATGCCATGTTTTTTGGTTGCATGGATTCAATGCATTACTACAAAGTCGAGACAAAAATTTGATATGATCATAGAACTTTTCTTATTTCTATTAATCATTTACTAAACTTAGACACTAAAGAAATTGAGCAGTTAAAAAAATTACACAAATAATCGACCTTGAAATAATCTAAAAGTAATAGTTAATTTGGTATAGCTTGTGTATTAACAAGTCTACACAATCTTTCGACCACTTTGTTATTCCTAACGATGCAATGAAAAATGTAATTAGATCAGAATTAGGCTTCTTTGCTATGGGATTGAACTTAATATCTAGTCTAGAAAGGAGAGTGAAAAGTGTCTTCTCCAGTCGACCATTTGTGTCTAATGCATCAAGATTTCAATTCATGGATTTCTTTGTTCTTAAAATCAAGATAAGAGAATACTCTTCTCTTCTTTTAATTTCAATAAAATCCCTAAATGTTAATATTCAACACATCATGTATTATGGTCATCATAACTTACTCATCTAACTATTCAAGATTAATGATTCGGCTTGAATTATTAATATTAATAAATGTAATAAATCGACCATTTCAAGTAACAAAAATTTGATGAAAGTAAGTGAGATCACACGTCCATGTCAAAGTAGTGCCACCCTAGGCTGATCGGTGGACCAACAATACAGTACAAAATTATGTCACAAGGTACACTCACCTAGATCTATCAAATTATATGTCTACCAAATTAATAATTGAAGTATCATTAATTAATTAATTATAATTGTTTAATGACAAGCCCTTATTGATTGACCAAGGCAACCACCCTCTATACGCCCTATGTTGAGCCCACTTGAATTATACTCAAGATTGGACTCAAATTAATAGGACAAGGAAAATTAAATTCTAAGCAAAAAAATTACTCCAAATTCTACCTTTCAACTTTCAATTTCAAATATCACTGCCCCACACCACAACAACCCTTCAAATAGAAATTGAAAAAAATTTCTGTTGTCCACATTTTTTGAGGACAACGAGAAGAGTGATGGATCCAATCCCAATGAGAGGAACGGGCGACGAACTGAAGGAGCAGGGAGAGTAGGTAGCAAAACTAGAGGATTAAGTGAAGAGCAAATTGTTTTTTGAGGGAAGGAGCGGTTGGGAGCAAACCATTGTTGTTAACCTCGCGAATTGGATCTTGCATGTGGCTAATAGTGAGCTATTCCACATTTTCCTCCCTTGCGTGCAACAACAAACTGTCAGGTGTATATGGTCAGTCACGGTGGTAGTGGTGGCAGCCACATACACTCCGACGATAAAAGTCAGTCGACGGTGGTGGCGATGACACCAAAATGCCCAAGCTAAATTTGGGGAGGAGAAAATATAATTACTTTGTTAAGGAATGCTTATCCTTACTCTTGCCCAAACCTTTGGTATTTATAGGCAAAGGGCAATGCTAGATGTATAACACGTGTGATCGTCCGTCGGTGTGAGGCGTGTGCTCGTAGGCGTCTATTAATCGCTTCCTAGGTGGCCGGACAATTAATTCGGAGATGATATATGACAGAGATGTCACATCAATCATTCATAAAGATACAACAAAAATCTTGAACAGAAGATCTCTGAAATTAGCGACGGAGAGGTGTCTCTTTTCTCCGAGACGTGGCGCCTCTTCGCACTTTTGAATAAACGGTTCGGATGATATTACTTTGGCCATGTAAAGTCTCAAACTGTATCACTTTGATAATAATACGCCTCGGACCATATCACTTTGGTAATATGTTAGGGGCGTAATAGTGGTCCCCCAAGTTTAGGGACGAATATTCATATCATCAGCGGACTTTTAAGATCTAAATGTATGGTTGGTTCTTAGATTGCATGTATGTTAAAGCTTTTAAGTAGATAAACCCATCTTAACTGAGGCGTTAGCCCACAAGGGACGACGCGTGGGAGATAGCTAAAGCTTTTAATTGATTAAGCTCATCTCAACCGAGGCGCTGACCCACAGGGGACGACGCGTGGAAAACGACTAAAGCTTTTAATTGATTGAGCTCATCTTGACCTAGGCGCTAACCCACAAGGGACGATGCATGGAAGATGGCTAAAACTTTTAATTGATTGATGGGAGCCGAAGCGTGTTCTTCTCCGGGGTAGGCAATGATTTGAAAGCTCTCGCATGTTTCCAAGGAGAACAGTTAGATGTGACGTCTATTTACCAGGAAAGGGTGCTTCTACTACTCATAGCAGACAGCTGTTGAGGCTCAAGGTAAAGCGCTTTGGACTTTCATGAAAATCACTGCAAGAACATGTGCGTTGATCGAATTTGATGTTTCGTTTTCTGTGCGTTGATCGAATTTGATGTTTCGTTTTAACGGTGTAGAGTTATGATTCGATGTACGGCCCAGATCATTTGGTTTTGAATTCAACGGCGGAGATCATGCAAGGCTTCCATAAAAGGCGTTCCCCCTTTCCTTTGCAAGTTTTTACTTTTGCAAAATTTCACTTTCTTGCTTTTGAATATCTGTGTTCATCAAAACTTTCGGTGACTATTCTATGTGTTGGGTCATTTTTCGACGACTTTCAGTAAGTCTTTTTCGTGTTTTTCGGCGGCAAACTTGGTTTCCAATTCGTTTTGGTTGTCGATAGTGTTGGTGTTGGTACTAATGGTGGTGGTGGGGTGGCAGCGGTGGTGGTGGTAGCGATGTTGTGAGGTGGCGGTAGTATTTGGGTGGTGTTGATGGTGGTGGTGAAGTGAGTGTTGTGGAGGATAAAGAGCATTTTTGACTAATTATTTGGTTAATTATAGGTAATTTGTAATCAATAAATAAATTATGACATATAAAAGTATGTGATTTGTGATTAAGAGCCTGTTTGGCTCGGATTAAAATTTGATTTCAATTTAAGTTAAAGTCAAATAATTAATATTAACTACATTTTTCATGGATTCCACAAATTTTCAATCTACTAAAAAATTTAACTTTAATCCCCACCATTACCCTTGAAACTCGTAATTGTTATTCATATTTTATGTCCTTTTGACTTTAACGTTGTATAATTTGTAATTAGTGTGCAATTGTTACCATAAATTATATGTTATTGTAATATTTAATTAATAAACGGGTAACAAGAATTTGATCAAGTGATTTTTGAAAGAATTCAACAAGTTTCTTTAATTTGATCACCTAATTTCTGAAAAGAGTTCCACAAATTTCTTAAATTGGGTTGTTGGAGCCCCATTCTTATTAGAAAATGTATTTTGCAATAGTATTATGATTGAGAATGTATGATTAAAAAATAAGAAAATTTTTTGAATTGACATGTAATATTATTTTATTAAAGAATGTATGATTGAAATGAAGTCATATTACTGTTTAAATATGCATTTTAATAAATAAAAAATGGAGCTCAAATAAGGACTTAAAGTGCATTTTGAACTATGATAATTATGTATTTTTCTCATATTAATAATTAATGAGAGAATTAATCACAAAGAAGTTTAAGGTATCCTTTTTAGTACTAGTTTGAGAAATTCAATTTTTTTCTACGACTACGACTAGGACTAGGGGCACATTTCTAGTCTACCCTTTGGTAGAATTTAAGGCGGCAATTACGAGGTATGAACGGTGGTGGACTGGAATATGTTACAAAATCCACATGTCACATATTAAACTTCAAAGTCCTCTCGCATAATTAATGTCACCCACTTACCAAGTTAATGAAAAGCTGATACTACAATTAATATACATGACATTGCACATGGAAGATTCTTCTACATGCAAAATTTATATTGAAGTCAGAACTTAGAAACCCATAATACAAAATTTCAAAAATTTCATGGGTAATATGTTAAATAGTGCATAAAAGTTACTTCCTTTTAAGCTGCTTTTTTTTCTGGATTTTATGAGCGAATGTTGACACAAAAAGAAAAAAAGGTAATTTAAAAGTAATCTTTGAACCGATCTAATACACAGCTTGAGAGATTCAGGATAGATGCACTGACAATATCAAAATTCAAGATTCCAAAACATAGGCTCCCACAATATTTGTTCATATTCATGCATCAAACAAAGAAGAAAATCCAGAAATAAGTAAAATCCATAATAGTATCACGTGCATTGCAAATTACGTTGCTGGTTAATTAATAATTAAGTTAAGAGAAAACGTTAAAGAGTTTTAAGTCTTCCAACCCCCAAAACAAATTAACGAACAAGCAAAAAACACTTTTTTTTGGCTAATTATTCTTCAGATTTCATTACTGACCAAAGTCTTGTTCATAGAGCTCTTGCAATGCGCGATTGCACCCTGGATTGCATTCTGCAACTCCTCCATGGAAGAAGAAGAATCCGAATACCCGTTCACGGGTTGAACTGCGAACCCCTTTTTACTGATAACCCCAGAGTGGCTCGGTGATGATCTTATGGACGATGGACAGCTCGAACCTATGCAATTTCTACGTCTGGGATATCTTAAATTCCCCGAGAATGAGTGTGAAATTGTTGCATTGGTGCTCTCTTTTCGAGAATCTTCATGCGCAGAGATTTGAGATGTTTTTTCGATGGATCCATCGGGTTTTGAGGGAATTTTCTGTTGATGTTTTTGCGAGAGTTTTTCGTATAAAGGCTTGACTTTTTTCAAGTACTTTCGAATGACGTCTCTAGCAGTTGAACTCACACGCTTCACAGATGATGAAGGTGTGGTTGAAGATGAAGATGAAGATGTGTTTTTGGGTTCTTTACGAAAAACCGAAGAGAATCGAGAGAGGGAGAAGTATTTCGATGATTTTTTTGGATAATTGAGTGAAGAGGTGGTGGTGTTTAGGCTTTTGAATTCGTCGTCAGTGGCGGAGCTGGGGCGGGAGGAGTCGCAGTCGGGGAGGTGGTGGAGAAGGAGGTCACTGGATGTGGAGGAGTGGGAATCCGTGGAGGAATGGGAGTCACGGGAGGCGGTGGTGGTGGTGTCGGAGGAGGAGGACTTGGAGGAGGAGGCGAGGAGGAGGGTTCGTACCATGGAGAGACGAGGAGAGAGGTGGAGGGGGAGAAGTTGGCCTTTGTAGAAAAGTTCGTCGGCAGGGCAGAGGGCGGGGGAGGATTTTCTGGGTGAGTGGGAGATGGTGAATTCGAAGTCGGAGGAGGAGGAGGAGGAGGAGTAGGTGGGGGAGGAGGGGAGGGTGTGGGACTTGGTGGAGAGGTGTTTTCTCTCTGTTCTCCGGCCCATCATGCGACGGAGGCGATTACATTCTCATGAATTACTCGGTAGCGTTGATGGCGGTACGCGTGGGTCTTGGTGGTGGGGGGGAGTTGAAGACAGTTTGGAAGGGAAGGTGTTCTCACAATCTGGCACAGTTTGTGAGCGAGAGTATTATTTATGCAGCTCTAATTAATAATTATTATTTCAAAAAAAAAAATTTAACTATTGAGAGAATTTTTATTTTTTTCCCCGCTATTTGTTATTAATTAATTATTTTTAAGATGTGCATCCATATTAATCTAAAATGCATAAAAACATCAACTGGATCTCGACGCTTCAAAATTGTAGTGAGATTTATACTAAGGAAATAACCTCATAAGTCACAAGGTAAAAAAAACTTCAATGAGACGATCACATATGCAAATGTGGAAGGACAATTTAATCAAATCATTACATATCGAATTTTGTGCCACTCAAATCACGACATCTTGATATTTGGTGTGGTAAGAGAAAGAAACAAAATCGGTGCAAATGTCGAGATGTGTAATTTTTATGGATCAAGGTTCGAGGTGTTGTGATTTGAATGAACAATCCTATCACGTATGAATATAGGACTATCATACCAAAACTTCTCTCCTCAGGGAAATAGTAAATCTGGACTCTACGGTACTTTTTGTCAAGTTACAAAAGAATCCATTTTTTAACAATTAAACAAACAATTTTATATGTTAGTTACCTAACCGTCACCAGCTAAAAGGTTAGACATTACGATGCTCTATTTTCAATGTTGAAACTGCAAATGTAAAAAAAACTTGATTGTACTCTTCTTGAAATACCAAACATGTCACATATTATCATATGTCAAATACAATCTCTAACATACGTATTTAGCGGTACCAAAATTTCTATATCAAATTGACGGTTTCATCCATCTATGGAGACCTAACTACTGCGAGTTGAAAGCTAAGTGCCCGAATGTTTTGTTTCCTACTAACCTTCTAAGGTTGTCCGTCATTCCAGATCATTTGCAAAATTATCAATTATGTGTGTTACATCTCTAAAATAGTTAATTTTCAAATGGGAGAGAGAGAGAGAGAGAGAGAGAGAGAGA